>NC_067409.1:92854092-93156592 GCF_009764475.1 Pristis pectinata | reverse complement strand
ATGACATTCAAAGTTGTGGAATTTACAGTAAATTTTGAATTAGGTAGCATAATGTTGACAAATGCTTTCAGGGCATGAAATTTACGAGTTCAAGCAATGAGAGTATTCCCCTTGAAACAGCATTTACTAAGAGGAACTTTCAGCCACATTGGGCTCTATTGTTTTTAATTTCCTCCATAAACCACTGAGCTTATCCATCTCTTTGACTATTTTCATACCAGCTATCCTAGAATCTCCTTTGTTCATGCAAGGTCACATTTGCCATTAACATTGTTTTTTACTCTAAATGCATTGATATCCAATTTGCTATATTTAGGAAGCTAGTCTATGGATAATGGAAAAATGTAAATACAAGGACCACAATATTTACAGGGAGACTGACAGGGTATTGATTTTACTAATGGCTGAGGAGTCCTTAAATGCCAGGAAAGTGGAGGTCCTGCCAAATTTAACAAGAGCATGTTAGAACTTTTTTACTTCATTTCTGCATTGAGAGGCTATGCTGTTACCAGTTGTGAAAGCTTGCAGTGAAAAGTCCTGTTAGAAGAAGAATTTTACCCCTAGAATAAATACTTTCACCATTATCAAATATAATAGTACATCGACTAAATAAAACAATGGTTTTAAGTTGCATCTGAAAAGTCTCCCAATTGATTCTGTAAATATATTTCCTGAGACAATTATATGAGAAACTAAGTCCTTTCTTGAAAGGTGGGTTTGTGTTGGAATAACTAATTGCTACTTAAAAAAATTGCCCAGCACACCAAAATGTCTTTGGAATTTAGAGCTGTCTTATAATATTATCTAATATTTCATTGCAATAACACTCTTTTATATTACAAGAGATACTGTATCCAATAACGGCTTTAATAGTATGACAGGGAGGGTCAAATATATAATACAGACAAAGGTTTCACTGATCACTACAGAGTATATAAGTCCATGCCAAAGCAAGCTTCAGGTTTAATGTACTGTAATGCCTGGAACATAAAATAAGATCACAAAGGAGTATCGGAGCTTTCCAACACATAAATTGCAATGTCCTTTTGTGTTTATTATGCAGGCTTGTTGATGATTCCAAATATCCAATTTCAGTAATTGAGTCATTTCCCATTTACCTGATAAAAGTTTATTTCTTTCAGTGGTAACACACCCAGAAATATCACATATCAAGATGCTTAATTTCTATGGAAAATAACTGAGAGATTATCTAAAACGAAGCAAGGCAACATCCACACTTTTCATGCCACATTTCAAATTAACTATACACTATATTCAAAGTCACTACCTGCAATATTTACATCTACCTGGCAAATTAATAATTCACAAAAGCAATGAAACATTTAAAAATGTATGGTGCAAAAACAATTTATAAAGTTATATGATACAGCAGCAGAAAAACCGTGATAAAAGAGAATGACTGTAAGAAAGAATGGAAGACAGACATAAAGCAATACAAAAACAATGAAAAGGGGGGAGAGATTTTTTTTCTTTACATTTCTTTAAAATGGAATGATTTGTCCCTGATAACAACTGTATCATTCAGTTACTATAAAATAGTAGGTCACACCCCTCCTTGTAAACTACATCACAGGATACCTGTATTCCTTGAATTCACCATGCACTAGGTTGTGTTTTAAGTCCTATTTTTCTGTTGATATAAAATATTCTAGATTACTGCACCAATAACCACTTAATATTTCATGTCTTCAATTCGACTGCATTTCAAAGTATATTCTTCTCTTATGATAATCTAGATATTCCCACAATATGCTTCTAATAATAGACGGATTAAAATTTGAGAATGCTCAAAATAACTTGACCCCTTGTTCCTTCATTTGCACCTTGTTACCCACAAGCATTTCATTGCTATTCACAGGCCTTGACTTAGGCTGTCATAAGAAGATCCTACAAAATGCAGTCAGGAGGTAATTGGTTAGTGTTGTTGAAGAATGAGTTTTAGCTCAAATGTCAAACTCTAATTATAAATGTTGAGCACGCTCTCATTAGAAGAAGGAAGTGGACGAAGTTTAAGGAATTAAAGGTATTGAAATATTTAAGCTATTTTAGGTATGAGATGTTGCACTTTGGGAGATCAAATGTAAAGGGACAGTACACAGTTAATGGCAGGAGCCTTAACAGTGTTGATGTACAGAGGGATTTTGGGCTCCAAGTCCATAGCCCCCTGAAAGTGGTTGCATAAGTTGATAGGGTAGTAAAGAAGGCATATGGATTCTTGCCTTTATTAGTCGAGGCATTAAGTTCAAGAGTCAGGAAGTTATGTCAGATGCATCCTAACTAGAGCTTTATAAAACTCTAGTTAGGCTGCACCTGGAGTATTGCATTCAATTCTGGTTGCCCCATGATAGGAAGGATATGGAGGCTTTGGAGAGGACGCAGAAGAGGTTTTCCAGGATGATCCCTGGATTAGAGGGCATGTGCTATAAGGAAATGTTGTATTAACTTAGGATGTTTTCTCTGAAGCGGTGGAAGCTGAGCGTAGACTTGATGGAAGTTTATAAGATTATGAAAGGCATAGATAGACAGCCGATATCTTTCTCCTTAGGGTCAAAATATCTGATACTAGAGGGCATGCATTTAAGATGGGGGGGAGGGGGGGTAAGTTCAAAGGATATGTGCAGAGAGTGGTGGGTGCCTGGAATGCACTGCCATGGATGGTAGTGGAGACAAATACGATAGAGGTGTTTAAATGGCTCTTAAATAGGCACATGAATGTGCAAAGAATGGAGTGATAGGGATGTTGTGTAGGTAGAAAGGATTAGTTTAGTTAGGTGCTTAATTACTAGTTTAATTATTTGGGCACAAATATTTCATCCTTTCCTTCGAACTTGTCTTTTTAGAATTTCAATTCCATTATTCCATTGCAATAGAAGCATATTTTAATGCTGTATTTGCCAACCATTATATATTAGAAACAAAGGCTCTTTTCAATATATACTTATTTGGATAAATTCCTATCACCCCCTTCTGCTTTCTCTGTGTGCTTTGTGTTGATTGGTTCTGTTACTGTTACCTTAAACCTATTTACCTCATTTCATATTTCAATCAGAAAGAAAAACTTCACAGGACAAAATCAAAAAGGCTGCAAATGTTGAATCATAGTGTGGAGGTAGTAAAAATAAAAGCACAAAGGAGGAAATTAAAGGTCACATACGAATTAACTGAGAATAAAGATGCACATCCTGTCTGACACACAAACATGTTAAGACAGACATTGTGGGTCAGCATTTTTATTTTTAGTCGCAGACTATCTTTTACTGAATATTTATGGAGGGAAAAGAATGGCAGATGCTTCAGGTTGAGACCCTGCACCAGGATCCTGCACCCTGAACTGAAACGTCAACTATTCTTTTCCCTCCACAGATGCTGCCAGACCCGCTGGGTTCTTCCATCAGTTTGTTTTTTTGCTGCAGGTTCCAGGATCTGCAGGCCCCTTTTTGATTATGTGGGAAAATGCTGCATTAATTTGTTATGTATCAATTATGGCTGAATTTTTATCTTAAGGTAGAAGGTCAATATTTGTGCTGACACAAAGTCCAAAATATTACTCATACATGATAGGATAGGGGGACACATTTTAAGAAGGAGGAATTACATGTGTGACTTTGAAATATATTCTTTCCAATCCACCAATTCAGTCCACCAATCATCTTGGGTTTCTGTCTCACCACTCCCCCCACTCCTCTTTATACTGACTATCTCCCCTCTCCCATCTCAGTCCTGATGCACGGTTTCAACCCAACAACTCTCCACAGATGCTGCTCGACCCACTGAGTTCTTCCAACAGATTGTTCGTTGCTCCAGATTCCGGCATCTGCAGTCTCTTGTGTAACAATATTTATAGCTACTGTATGATTAACTTAGACCAAACTTTGTATCTTAAAGGAACACTTTCAATATCCTGACAGATAACTGAGAATGCCAGATAAAATCATCCTATTTCTATCTTATTTCAGTGTACACAATAATTACAATCTAGTACATGTTAGAAAATGCACATAAGGAGAACTTAAAAGTAGAAGGAAAAAGCCACAGCCAACCTACTATTAGGAGCAGAGCAGATCAACAGATATGTAATCAGCTAAGTACCTGTGCTTTTTCCACCCTATTGGTCAAACAGCACAAAGAAAGTTACTCTGTAATGCTATCCACAAATTGTTCAACTTTTTATTACTCTTGGCATATGCATGACATTGGCAAGATTACAATTATTACCCATCCCAGTTATTATAAAATGACACTGGGCTTAAATCACAACAGTTTCTGTGACACTGGACCCAGAATAATGTTAAATGGAGCAGCCGGTAGCAATCAAGGCATCCATGTTGAGCTGGTGTACATTTTGAACTGGAACCTTGGTGTGCTGATATTGTCTCTTACGAGTTTGTACTATTGTTGCAGCTACTCTTCTTCAGTACCACAGTGTTACCAGAACTGCAGAGGAAGGGTTGACCCTGACCAGTGCACATTCCCACCTCCAGGACTTAACTGCAAGCAGCAAACCAGTGTTCGGTATTGCACTGGGATATCATTTGGAAGATTTCCTCATGAACACTGATTTGTTCCCTATGGAGGCCAGTTTGAAAAACACTGGTGAACAAAAGAGCTTTTCTACCCACAGTGACCCAGAGTTCACCACAAGTTTCTCAGAGACCTGATATTTCATTCCTTCCCAGACTCGAGGAAAAATCTAATGGTATCCCCAAAATGGTGAGGCAGAACTTATCTCAAAGAATTTACAGTGTGAACAGCTTTCCTGTGGATTTTAAAAGCTTATATATTTAATTAGTACGAGGAACCAAACCTCAGCATTTTTTTTTGTGTGCATCAGCAAACACTGCTTGCTCAACCACAAACCATGACGTATTTCTCAAGTGTCCCTTGTTTTCAGCTAACAATTAGACTTCCTCATTCAGCTTCAATCGCCTTCTTAGGAGCAACTAAAGATGGGTATAAGTGATGACATTGCCAACTATAAACAATTCAGAGAATTTCTTTTTTAAATGGCTATGACCTTTTCAATGCTTTTAATGCAACTATGGAGTTCAGGTCCAATATTACCACCTGAGTAACTTTATGCAGGAACATGTATGACAAATATTACAGGATATTTGGAATTTCTAAGAAATCTAGCAATACAAATATAAAGGTTATCTTTTTATATAATTACACATTAGCATGTTCTTGATCTCAGACAAGACTTCCAATGGTCCAATACAGTATACACTTTGCACTGAATTCACAATGAAACTGCAGATTACTTGTTACCACAGTTCATCCTTCAAAACCTGTTGTATCCTCCCATCGCCTATGCACTGATCACTGATCCTCTTCCATTCTCTTTAGGATGTGGGCACTGCCTCCTCACAAGTGACTAGAACAACATGATGACTAACACTTTCCTATTGATGAAAGGGGATTTTTTTTGTCATAACACAGTAACAGATGTGAGCATGCTGGCAAAATGCTCCAGAGAAGGCAATGGTAAGCAACATCTTTTAATCTGTCAAAAACCTTTTACTGTACGTTGTTTCAGTTGACTACAATCTAAAACTGCATAAAATGCCACAACTCTGGTTTCACTAAGATTTTCTGCAGATTGTCCATTTCAACTTAATTTGTAAATTCTTTGTATATTTGTGTAAATCCTAATATTCCATTTGTTTATTTTAAGCCTGAATCTTCTTCAGAAACTGCTATTGAAGTCCTGTGAACCAGAATTCAAAAAGACCTGGTCCTTATTCATTATTCATAATTATTTTTCCCCATTAATAATCAAAATGTATAATCTCACACTGAATTTCATCTGCCTATCTTTTCCTAACCCATGATTCAAACATACCTGTGAGGTATCCTCTGGCTCTTTGAATTGTGTACCACATTGTTCTTACTTTAGTGTTGTCTGCACATTTATACCAACGTAGCAGATATCCTATTCTCTATCTTGCATATGACAAAAGCAGTTTCAGAACAAAACTTTGTGTGACAATTAAACCAATTTCTAACTTCCGGAAATATCCAGTAATTCCTTGCATTGTGCTTGCCAACCAATTCAATTTTTACTTCATTCTGATACACTCTCCATAAACCCATGCACTGTAATCTTCACTAGCATTAAGTCCATACTATATCTACTACATTACTGAAGAGTTTCCCTGCTGCCTGCCACAGGAAAATCAACACAAAACTCCTCCTAGTGGCCATGGAATTTCTCCCAGAGTCACTAAGCAGATTCTGTCCTTCCATTGAGAGGTATGAATAGTCTTTAATGCATAGCAAACCCAGAAAAAATGTAGCATGTCACACCAAATGTTGTTCATTACCTTTATTCAATAACAGAAACTTGCAACTCCAGCAACCAAGAAGGATTTTAGAAAATTCTTCTCAAATCTGGCTGTCCTTAGAAGTATTCTAAGTCTGCTATATGATGACATGCTAGCCGCAATTCTAACAAATGGGTCCACCACAGACCCAAGCCCAGTGTAAAACAGGGTCTAAGCAAGGCTCTGAGATTGCTCCAATCCCCTTCTCAACCTTCCTCACTGTAATACTGCACCTTATCTTCAACAAGCTTCTCATTGGAATCGAGATAATCTACAAGATGAAGAGAAAACTGTTCAACCGTTCTCACGTCCACACCACAACCAATTTCAGTCATCGATTTACATTACGCAGACATCAATTGCACATGGACTCTTAAAAGATACATGGACAAGTACATGAATAGGAAAGGGATATGGACCACACACGGGCAAATGGGACTAGTTTAGACAGGTGCCTTGGACAGCATGGACTAGTTGGGCCAAAGGGCCTGGTTCCATCCTGTATGACTCTATGACTCATTCAAATACCAATTTCCAAGTCATCATTCATCCCTTTGCCAAGGCACATTAATGTACATGCCTTACACTAAACATTAAGAAGACAAAGATCCTCCACTAACCTGCTCCTATTGCATAACATTATCTATCCGCAATGATGCTCTGGAAATATGGACTACTTTCCATATTATAGGAGCCACCTCGCAATGACGGCAGATATCAGTGAGGAAGTTCACCATCACTTCCAGTCCATAAGCACAACCTTATGCTAGCTGAAGAAAGGAATGCCTGAAGACCACAACTTCAAGCCCTGCATTAAGTGCTATAGCGACTCCCAACTTCCTTCATACTTTGGAGACATGAACAGTAGCTATCTCAAAGCACTAAACAAGTATCATCACCACAGTCTCCTTAAATCCACTAGCAGGATAGGCATACCAATGTCAACATCAATATCAACCCCTAGGCCAACATCTCTGGTACAAAGGCTCTTATCACACTCAACCAGCTCCAATGGGCAGGCCATATATTCTGCATGCTGCCATCAGACTCCTGAAAAAAAAACTTTCTATTCGAGTTCCATTTTGTGAAGAGATTTCCAAGAAGACATTAAAAATGTCCTCTTGCAGGAATATAACATTCCTACTGACTCATGGGAATCCTGGCTTGTGACCACTCAAAACAGAAAAGTAGCAGCCAGAAAGGCACTGAGCACCTCAAGTCTATACAACAGGAGCATACAGGCATACACAAATAATGGAAGGAACACACAAGAACCCAAACAACGTACAAAACCGCCTTGTCATATGCCTCTATCCTGCAAAGGACTTTGCAGCAATTTCAGAACTTAAGTGGATGTAAGGCATAGACATGCTCAACACCAAGGGACTGTCAAGATGAGCATTCATTCCTCCATTATTTCTCAAAGAATCACATCATTCTGTGAAATCTAACCTTCCTTTCACATATTTGTTTTGTCTCCTTTCATTACTTTCTCTTCATCTTGATATTAAAAAGTTGCACCATTAAAAATTGAAAAGTGCTCCCTACCACATGTATTAATCCAACTGGTTTGCAGATTGTTTGTCACACTTTTGGAAAATGGTACTTAATTGCCCACCCCCAGTCATTTAGTACAGACCCTGATTCACAGAAGCGTGAAATATAATTTCTAGGACCTCTACTTCTCCCATGTCCTTCAGAAAATTTAGATGCTAAGGCTAAATCCAATGAAGAGTAAATTTGTTGTTCTCCTTTAAAGCTAAATTCCTGAACATTTTTGTCTTTTCCTAATATCTTATGCATCATTTTTAACCAAACTGAGTTAACCTCCCTAGATATCTTCTTACTTATAAACACAGAATTCAGGTAATTTTTAATATTTAATATCCAAAATATCTTCTATTTACTCACTATGTTATCCAGTCAGGAGTTCAACTCAATTGTAACAATTCACATCTTACTGATATATTTTTATAAACCAATATTTTGAGAGTATTTTCTTGAAAATTTATCTTTGTTTTCTTATCCTTCTCTAAATGTTATTATTTATGTTGTTCATGTTAAATAATTGAAAATAATCAAATAGTAATTCTGGGAAACATTAATGGATAACAACGGGTGCTGTACTGGATTGCCGTCCTGATGCATGGTATTATTGGGTAATCTTGCCTTCGTAGATTCTGTTAAATGTGCTGTCTTCCTGGAGTGAGTATAGACGTCAATAAAATAAAAACAGAATATCCTTGAAAACACATAGCAGCTGAGATACCCTGAAATATGAAGTAAAGCAACCCTCCTTGCATGCAGTATGAGCCATCAAAAAAGGATCAAATAACAGGCATGATCCCTGACACCATTCTTTATCTCCAATGCTTGCTCCACATTTTATTTTCCAGTACTTCATCCTTTTTCCATTTCTCCCACAATGGGGTCTTTGTAAAGGCTGTATAAACAGTTAATTGATTTCACTTTAAGATGTTATAACAGCTATCAGAATGTTTGTCTCCAGATGTAAACACATGTTAAATCTGGCGATTTAATAAGGCACACACAAAGCTGGCGCATGCAACATTCCTGGCCATGCAAAAGACTATCGCTGGATTGAGGTTATGTTCTCTTGCAATGCTTCATATACTTAACTGATTTCATCCCAGAAACTAGCAAGGAATTAACTTTTTTTTTGGTAAAAATTATACCTTCATTAATGTAGACCCATAAAAACTGTGCTGGAACTGAAGTATTTAACAAGATTACAGATATTTTGTAGCCTGAGTATAATTCATTCATTACCACACTTGTGAGTTCTATGCATTATTTCTCAGTACATAACCTAAGTTAGAGATACATAATGTTGAGTTTATGTGAAAACACTAAAAAGCTCACCTTCTCATTGACTGGTTTGACACTTTATCAAATGTTTAACTATTTCAGTATTTTCCCAGTTACAGTATTCTTCTTCAGTTGCTTGGTTGTATGTTTTCTAACCAGTTCAGACGGAATATTTTACACTTACATCACATTATCTTGGTTTAACTAGTAGACGAGAAATGTGTGATAGCAGAAAATTTGCCTGTCAATCTCCTTGGAAGACAGGCCTTCTGTAAATTGGGAGCCAAAGTTCACTACACCCCACAAGGATTGTACCTCCAGCTGCCTGAGGCTTCCATAGGAAGAGCACACGAGATGTTGAGGCGCGAGATATTGGCCCTCAAACAATCTACTGCTGGCAGTTGCCCAATAATCCCTTTGAGCAAGACCTGATGCAATTATCAGTCACCCTCGGCAACTCTGCTGAAGGGTGCCTTTCTTATCTGCTCCACTTGATCCTTGCATGCAGGCTGTGGCAGCGTTGTTTACCGAAACTCAGGAGACCAGTGCACATGCATCCAAAGCCCATTCTTGCTTGAACATATCCGAGAAAATTAAGTTCAGCAGACGGATCTTCTTCAGTCCCCTGGGAATGGGGGCTGAGGTGGAGTTGACGCCAACCCAAGAAGCACTGTCGCCATGGGACCAAAATTGGTCCCTCATGTCACCCTCGCCATCATGCCACCAGCCACCCCTGACCCTGAGCAGATAGGCCCTGTAGTAGAATCCCTGCAGAAAGAGACGCCTCTCTACCTCACAACTATGACGACCCAGGCAGGCCCCTTCCAGATAGGGGTGCTATCTGCACACTCTGGACAGGCAGGCACTGTAGTGTAGCGGTTAGCGTAATGCTTTACAGCACCAGCAACCTGGGTTCAATTCCGGCCACTGTCTGTAAGAAGTCTGTACGTTCTCCCCGTGTCTGCATGGGTTTCCTCCAGGTGCTCTGGTTTCCTCCCACATTCCAAAGATGTACAGGTTAGAAATTTGTGGGCATGCTATGTTGGCGCCAGAAGCGTGGCGACACTTGCGGGCTGTCCCCAGCACACTACGCAAAAAGATGTATTTTGCTGTGTGTTTCGATGTACATGTGACTAATAAAGATAGCTAATCTAATCTAATCTAATCTAATCTAATCTAATCTATTCTTGCCTCGCATCCAAGATGCCATCATTTTTAACTTTTACAGGAAGGGTTACATTTTTATGTCAAGGTACCATTTTGCAATGGCTACTTTAATGTTACGCAACCCTAATAATGTATAGATAGCATAATCGTCCAAAGCACAAGCACCTGCTGTGATATTTTTGATTAGCATTTTTGAAACACAGAGCAGAATTAGTTAACAAAATAGTGGTAAAATGAATGGTCTTTCACCATTATTTTGCAGGGAAACGAACAAACTAACAGCAATTTCAGCATTTCCTCATCCCATCAGTACTAATCAACAAGCTACAAAACCTGGGCCTCTGTATCTCCCTCTGCAACTGGATCCTCGACTTCCTTATCGGGAGACCACAGTCAGTGCAGATCAGCAACAACATCTCCTCCTCGCTGACAATCAACATAGGCGCACATCAAGAATGCATGCTTAGCCCACTACTCTACTCTCTCTATGCTCTAGACTGAGTGGTTAGGCACAGCTCAAACACCATTTATAATTTCACCAATGACATCATTGTTGTTGGCAGAATCCCAGATGGCAATGAGAAGGCGTACAGGAGTGAGACAGATCGGTTGGTTGAATGGTGTCACAACAACAACCTCGTACTCAGCGTCAGCAAGATCAAGGAATTGATTGTGGACTTCAGGAACGGAAAGTTGGGAGAACACACACCAGTCTTCATTGAGGGGTCAGCGGTGTAAAGTTCCTTGGCGTCAGCATCTCAGAGAATCTATCTTGTGCCCAACAAATTGATGCAATCACAAAGAAGACAAGCCAGTGGCTCTACTTCATTACGGGTTCAAGGAGATTTGGTATGTCACCAAAGACTCTTGCAAATTTCTACAGATGTACAGTGGAGAGCATTCTGACTGGTAGCATCACCGCCTGGCATGGAGGCTCCAATGCGCAGGATCCAAAGAGGCTGCAGAGGGTTGTAGACACAGTCAGCACCATCAAAGACACAACCCTCTCCACCATCGAGGGCATCTTCAAGAGGCAGTGCCTCAAGTAGGCAGCATCCACATTAAGAACCCTCACCACCTGGGACATGCCCTCTTCTCATTACTATCATCAGGGAGGAGGTACAGGAACCTGAAGACCCACACTGTTTTAGGAACAGCTTCTTCTGCTCCACCATCAGATTTCTGAACGGTCCATGAACCCATGAACATTACCTCGCTATTCCTCTGTTGCACTATTAATTTATTTTTGTAACTTATAGTAATGTTTATGTCTTGAACTGTACTGCTGCCACAAAGCAACAAATTTCACAACATGTCAGTGATAATAAACCTGATTCTGATTCTGAACAGGAGCATGCTGCTCCTGGACTCTTGATATCACACTCTTAAAAGCCTTCCACATGCTATTCGTTCCTTTCCCTTCAAACAGGCTCATCCAATCAACCTCTGCTAGATCCTGCCTTATTCCACCAAAGTTAGCCCTGCTCCAGGTTAGTACCCTAACCTATTGACCTGTCCTACCCTTTTCCATCACTGTCTTAAAACTAATAGAATTATGGTCACATCATTGTTGTTTATGAATCATTTTAATAACTCAATTCATTGTTGTCTATGAATTATTTATTTTGATTGGCACCTTGACTCAATCAAATTATGCCAGGAATCCCCTCAACTGATGCCTGCTAGCAACTGATGTTGCAGAGGTTTTCACCATGAAGATCACCAGGTCTTCAGTAGAAACTACCTTTAAGGCCAGTAGCAAGTGTTATTGACAGATCACAAGTTCAGGGCCAATTACAATACAATAGTGCTACAATATTGTTTTATTTGACGGGAATGGTAAGTTACAGAGCATTTACTCACAGTGATGTAGCGTCTTGAAGGGTTGACTCTGGCTGAGTAGAACTAACTTGGTTTGTAAATTCCAAAAAACAATCGTTGTCTTCAATTTCATTGAGCTCTTCATCTGTGATGATATCAAAGGCTGCATCATCTGGTTTGGTGAAACTTTCTGCAAGAGCCAAAACTGAAGTTATCCTTAAATGTACAAATTAAATAAGCACAGCAAAGGAATACTGCATAACATTTAAGAACAGAAAAATGAGAAACCAAAATTAACCATCAAACCCATTTCTTTCAAACACTACCATGCCCTTTGAGACCTCCAGCTCTAATATGATTCTGAAAAAAAATCTAGAATCCTCTGGGATTGAGAATTCCAAAGATTCTTAACTCTTTGAGTGAAGGTATTTCCTATTATCATTCTCATTCTCTTATTCAGACTATGATCCCTGGTTCTTTACTGCCTAGCCAAAAGAACATTAATATATTACGGATACCAAACCTTTGCTACCTATGCTTATCCCCACCTGTGAAAATCAGAATTTCCAGCAAAATTATTGTTATTGCTAAAGTCTGATATCCTTGCTTACATATCTCCCCACTATATTACTAATTTGAGGATATGTATGCACAAGTCTAGAGTCTTGCATGTATTATTATTTCTTAAATCTAACTGTAGTTCTATCTTCTCTGATCAATCTTATTGAAATCCTTAATTACTTGGTCAACATCGCTAGACATTCCCATTTCCAATTTCTGGCCTCCTTCTAAATATGTTACATCCAAGAATAATTAGTTCTCAGTCATGTTCAACTCATACTCCGATCTCCACAATAGCCACTCCACCTGGCCCTTTGACTTGAATTCCTGCTTTATTTTAAATCATTCATTCTTTTAGTAACTGAGCTTTGCTGGGAAGGAAAGTATTTACTGCACCTTAGAAATGGTAGTAAGGCACCTCTCTGAACTGCTGTAATTCTTCTGCTACATGTACTCCCATAAATCTCTTGATAAGGATTTTAGATAGAGCAATGATGAAGGAAGGGTATATATTTCCAAATCAGGATGGTGTACAACTTAGAGGGCAACCTGTTGGTGGCGGTGTTCCCATGAACCTCCAGCCCTTACTTCTTTGTGGTAGAGGCTGCGGGTTTGGTATGTGCTGCCAGTGTCGCCAAGGTGAGTAATTGCAGTGTGTTCTGAAGGTTGGACACACCATGGCCACTGCGCACTGCAATTACTCACCCTGACTACGCTGACAGGGAATGAATGACGGATGAGTTGCAAATCAAATGGGCTGCTTTGTTCTGATGGAGCCAGCCACACTTATCAGGTACCCCAAATGTGTACCAGTAGATGGTTGAAAGGCTTTAGAGTGCAAGGAAATGAGTCACTTGTTGCAAGCTACCAAGCCGCTGACCTGCTTTTATAGTCACAATATTGGGCAGGCATGGCAGTGTAGCGGTTAGCATAACGCTATTACAGTGCCAGTGACCTGGGTTTAATTCCAGCCGCTGTGTGTAAGGAGTTTGGATATTCTCCCCATGACAGCAAGGATTTCCTCCGGGTGCTCTGCTTTCCTCCCATATTCCAAAGACGTACGGGTTAGGAAGTTGTGGGCATGTTATGTTGGCACCGGAAGCGTGGTGACACTTGTGGGCTGCCCCACAGCACATTCTGCACAAAGATGCATTTTACTGTCTGTTTCAATGTACGTGTGACTAATAAAGAAACCTTATCTTATGTTGTGGTCCAGTTGAGTTTCTTGTAAATTTGACAACCCGGATGTTTATTCAGACACTTAAAAAGGATATGGTATTAATGTGGGCAAATGGGTTAAGTGTAGATGAGCAAAAAGTTCAGCATGGACATAGTAAGCCCAAAGGCCCATCTCTGTGCTGTAGAACTCAATGACTCTATGATTCTATGTTAATGTTATGGTATTGGCAATGGCAAAGCCAGTGAATGTCAGGATAGATTATTAGACTTAATCTTGTTAGCAGTTATCATTGCCTCTGCACTTTTGTGCCACTAATGTTCCTTGCGCCTGTCAGCTTATGGCTGAATGTTGTCTTGCTGTACGGAGGCATGAAGTGCTTCATTTCCCCAGGAGTTGCAAATGGAACTGAACATTGTGCAATCAGCCAACATCCCCAATTCTAACATTATGCTGGAAGAAAGATCACTGATGAAGCAGCTGAAGATGATTGGACCTAGGACACTACCTAAGTGATGTCCTGGGAGTGGGACGATTGATCTCTAACTACAGCCATCTTTCTATGTGGAGTGTCTTTGCCTTAAAGCCCTTTGACTTCAGTTTAACCAAATCTCCTTTGTGCCACACATCTGGTCAAATGTTGCCTTAATGTTAAGGGCCATCACTCTCACCTCACTTCTGCCATTCAGTTCTTGGCTTCATGTTTGAACCAAGGCTGTGATAAAGTCCTGGCAAAACCAAAACTAGCCATCAATGATGAAATTATTGATGGGTAAGTGCTGCTTGCTAACATTGTCAATGATACCCTCCATCATTTTTCTGATGATTGAGAGCAGAGTGATTGGGTATAATTTACTGGATTAGTTCTGTCTTACTTTACTGTGAAGGACACTTCTACGCAATTTTTCAAATCAATCAATAGGTGCTAGTAAATTGGAATAAAAGCTGAAAGTGCTGGAAATGTTAGCAGGTCAGCTGTATCCAGTGTTGATGAAGGATGATTGATCTGAAACAGTAACTCTGTGTCTTCCTCCACAAATGCTACTTGACCTTCTGCATACTTCCAGTACTTCTTGTTTTTACTTTAGATTTCCAACATCTGCATATTTTTGATCTTGTAACTGCAGCAGAACACCTTGGCTAGAGATGCAGCAAATTGCAAATTCTGGAGCACAGGTCTTCATTACTGCAGTTGGGATGTTGTCTGGTCCCATCATCTTTGCTGTCTCCAGCACCCTTAGCTTTTTCTTGATATCACTTGGAAATAAATCAAATTGGCTGAATGCTGGCTTCTATGATGGTGGAGATCTCAGGAGAAAGCCACTTATCTAGCTGAACATGGCTGTGAATACTTCAACCTTGTCTCCAGCAGTCAAATGCTCGGTCCTGCCATCATTAATGTTGGGGATATTATTGGAGCTTCCTTCTAAGCACTGTTTAATTGCCTATCACCATTCATGAGCAGACATAGCAAGGTTGCAGAGCTTCGATATGATCTGTTGATTGTGAGATCAGTTAGCTCGACTTATTCTCTACTTTTTTTTTACTGCTTAACACGCATGTGGTCCTGCATTGCAGCGTCTTGAGGCTGAAAATTCATCTTTATCAGTCGTGCCTGTTGCTGCTTGCAGCATGCCCTTCCACACCGCTCTTCAAACCGGAATTGTTTTATTTATTATGCTACATCCGTTTGTTTTATTTATTGTGCACAGACAGATTCTCATCAAGGTTGCTGTCCCCTTTCTCTCCCAGGATGCATTTCTCTTTTACCCATTCCACCAATATCCTTTTTGAGATTGATACTTTATGCAGTATTTTGCAGGAAATTAAATACATCTGTTTCTTTTGTAATGCTAGTTTATTTTTAAGTAGGCATTTATCTTCATTTCATGTAATGTCTTCTGTTTTATGTGTTTAAGTTATCCTTATCACTCTCTCCATACTTTTTTCTTCTCATCTTCAGGTTAACTATTATTTCCAGATAACTCCCTCCACTACTATCCTAAAACTTATGTGAATAGACAAACAAAGAAGTGGGCACCTTTAACAATGAGCGACTTACTGATTGTCCCAAATAATTTCCATTATAATGGATACAAACTTCCCCTTAATAAAAACCTGCAAATTATGAACATCAAGTCGCCTAAATGCAGTAAACTTGTTTACAATAACTTGCAATAAGCAGTATGTTTTTTTTTCCTTTGGGTACTTGTCAAGTAATGTAACGATTATCATACATATTATTTTTAAAAGTAGCACATTGCTGAGTCAGGAGCCAATGTGGTATCAGCAAATGCAGGGATGAATAGAATCAGGACTATATGCATTAGGGCACAGGCAGCAGAGTATTCAATTAGCTTACTTAAAGAAGGTAGAATGGAGGCAGCCGGCCAGAATTACACAGAAATAATCAAGACTGGAGGTAACCAAGACATAAGTGAGGGTTTATGATGATCTAATTTAGGAACAGAGTCAGCCAATGTGACAGAGTTGGAAGGTTGCAGACAATATAGTTCATTTTCACATAGTTGCCTGTGAGAGGGGTAGAATTTTGGATTAGGAATGGAGTTTGTTACAAGGACTGAGGGCAACAGCTACGGCTACCCAATTTATTAGAGGAAATTTCTGCTCATTCATTTTTGGATGTCACCAAATAGTCTGACATATTAAACAGCAGAGGGGCCAAGAAAGATTTACCAGTGTATCACCTGTGTACACATAAAAGTCAGCATTGTGCTTTCAAATAATGTTGTCAAGAGGCAGCCTATAGGATGCAGCCAAATCAGTAAGAACAATAAGAGATTGATAGCATTTGATCCAATGACACAAAATCATCAGCGACAGAAACTTGATTGGAGGTTTTCAATCAAGGAGTTCTGAGAAAGATGACCATAAATATGAAAAATGGCAGCACAGACAAGGAGTTCAGAGGTAAAAGAGATGAGAGGTAGGACAGAATGGAAAGACCGCAAAGTAAAGTGATGATATATGGTTTGAAGGAGAGGGGTGAACTAGCTGAGGAGAGTGTTCTCGCTGGGACAGAGGGGTTTCACTGCCACAATGATATATCTCTAACTTACAGGTTTTGATGGACTTTCCATGATCGTATTTATCCTTTTCTCTAGAAGCTTGGTCCCAGTACAGTTCAGCTTCAATCTATCCCACAAATACAGCTCCCCCTGTTACAATACCAGTGCTGCACAAGATACACCCTTTTTTCCCCACACTATTAGCAGTAGAATTGCTTCTGGGTGATTTTCCCCAATGACACTCAACAAGTAGAACTGTGGAAATAAAGCACTCAGAAGGTGGTGCTTTTTAATTAAGTTTCAAGCTCTTTGTAGTAAGCCCTCTTTCTGTTTCTTTCCACTGTTGGTGGTACTGATGTGGATTGCGACAAGTACTTTTTACCATTCCCTATCCTAAAACGCCAAACCCTGCCAAGATTCAGAGGTCCCCCCGTTTCTTTAACCTGCACTTCTGAGTGAGTGGCAAGGATATCCAACTGATGTTAACACTGGGCTTTATGCAGGTGCACAGAAACTGGTGACATTATCAACCACTGACTGCAATTTTAACTGTGGCCTGAGTGGGCAACCATTGTTATTTTCTTGTCAGATGAAAATAGTGGGAGGAATATATACGTCCATGTTATATTCTAACTTCCTGCTGGTCAATCTCTAATGGCATAAAGGAAGACACAATGAAGTTATTATTGGACAACAAGGATTAGAGGTAAGAAATAGATAGTCAAGGGCACACTGGAAAAAATAAATGTTCATTTTCAACTCATTCAGTTTTGTCTTCAATTTGATATAGTATTTTGATTTTAAAGCATTTTTTTTAAATTCAGTAAGTTTTCCAAAAAATGCAGAAGCAGAGAAAAGCTATGGGCTAGCTATACTTTTAGCCAGGGAGGTAAGAAATAGTAAATTAAGACATAAATTAGAATACACTAGGGAAATACATACAATAACAAGATTCTTAGTATCATTAGTAATAGAATTCAGGAAAATTTAAATTGACTAGAATGAACAGAGACATGACAGGTGAAACAATGCAGACAACTGCAAAATATTACATTTTGGTCATGAAGAATCAGAGGCAATATAAAGTAGAACACACCATTCCAAAAATGGTACAAGAGAGGGTTATCTAAGTGTATCTGCATACATTATTGAACATAGCGGAGTAAATTGAGAAAATGGTCAAACAAGCATACTGGATCCTGACCTTAGAAAAGGTGCAGAAGAATGATTCCAGGGGTGAGGAACTTTAGTCAAGTGGAGAGAATGGAGAAGGCTGGAGTTGCCTTCATAAAACAGAGGGGTTCTATTTAAAATTCTGAAGGGTCAAAACAGAATGGATAGAGAGAAACCATTCCATTGGCAGAAGAGTCAACAACCTGAGGAAAAAGTGAAGTGATTTTCAAAAGAAAACAAAAGTAACATTAAGAAAAAAAATTGCACACAATGAGGGGTTCGGGTCTGAGTGTGCTGTCAAGAAAATAACAAAGGCTGATACAATAGTGGATTCTAAGACAAAGCTGGATAAGTACTGAACAAGCATAGTTGGATTACATTTGCAGATGGCTAGTACGGGCTCAACCAGACAAATGCCCTCTTTCCATCCTGTAAATTTTCTGTGATTCAAAGATGTTAAATACTACAAATGCCCACAGACAACTTTTAGTCATTTGCTAAAAGTTAGAGGGTAAAAGTGGGGAGGTTGTCATTCTGGAGCTTTGAAAGAGATTTGGAGAAATGAGAAATTAAGGTGGATAAATCCCCAGGGCCTGACTGGGTGCATCCTCAGACTTTGTGAGAGGCTAGAGAAGAAATTGCAGAGGGCCTTGTGGAAATAATTGCTTCATCGTTAGCCACTGGTGAAGTTCCCGAAGATTGGAAGGTGGCTAATGCCATTCAGTTGTTTAAGAAGGGTAGAGAGGACAAGACAAGGAACTACAGACCTGTCAGCCTGATATCAGTGGTGGGGAAATTACTAGAGGCAATTCTAAGTAACAGGATCTTCTGGCATTCGCATTGACAGAGTCTGATTAGGAGGAGTCAGCATGGCTTTATGTGTGGAAAGTTGCGTTGACAAATCTTTTAGAGTTTTTTGAAGAGGTAACCAAAAGGGTAGATGAGGGTAGAGCAGTGGATGTTATCTATTTGGACTTTAGCAAGACCTTCGACAAGGTACCGCATGGTAGGCTGGTCTGAAAGGTTAGGTCCCATGGAATCCAGGGAGAGCTAATTAGGAGGATTCAAAATTGGCTTGGAGGTAGGTGGTTGAAGGTTGTTTCTCAGAATTGAGGCCAGTGACTAGTGGTGTGCCGCAGGGGTTGGTGTTGGAACCCTTGAGAATGTTATGCCTTTATTTAAGGAGGGCGGCAAAGGAAAAGCTGGGAACTACAGGCCAGTAAGTCTAACACCTGTGGTAGGTAAGTTACTGGAGAGGATTCTGAACGATAAGATATACGTACATCTGGAAAGACAGGGGTTGATTAGGGGTAGTCAGCATGGTTTTATGCATGGGAGATCATGCCTTACAAACTTGATTGAGTTTTTTGTGAGGTGACCAAGAAAGTTGATGAGGGCAGGGCAGGCTGAGTGGGCTGATGAATGACAAATGGAGTTTCATTTAGGTAATTGTGAGGTGTTGTATTTTGGTAAGACTAATGAAGATAGGGCACTCACAGTGAACGATAGGGCCCTGGGGAGTGTGGTAGAACAGAGGGACCTTGGAGTACAAGTACCTGGTTCACCGAAGGTGGAGTCAAAGGTAGACAGGACAGTGAAGAAGGTTTTTGGCATGCTGGCCTTCATAAGTCAGGGCATTGAGTATAAAAGTTGGGAGTTCATGGTGCAGTTGTATAGGACGCTGGTGAGGCCCCACTTGGAGTATTGTGTTCAGTTTTGGTTGTCCTGCTATAGGAAAGATGTTATTAAACTGGAAAGGGTGCAGAAAAGATTTACAAGGATGCTGCCCAGACTTGAGGGACTGAGTTATAGGGAGAAGTTGGACAGACTAGCATTTTATTTCTTAGAGCGTAGGAGACTAAGAGGTGATCTTATCGAGATGTATAAAGTCATGAGGGGCATAAATGGGGTGAATGGGGAATGAAGAGTTGGGGAATCAGAAGCAACACACACAAAATGCTGGAGGAACTCAACAGGTCAGGCAGCATCTATAGAGGGAAAGAAACAGTCAACGTTTTGGGTTGAGACCGTTCTTTAGGGCTCAATTTTTATTTCTTAGACCTTAAGGTGAATGGGGGATCAGAGTTGGGGAATCAAGAACCAGAGGGCATAGGGTTTAAGGCGAGAGGGAAAAAATTTAAGAGGAACTTGAGGGGCAACTTTTCATACAAAGGGTGGTATGTATGTGGAATCAGCTGCCAAAGGAAATGGTTGAGGCAGATACAATAACAACTTTTAAAAGACAATTGGACAGGTACATGGATTGGAAATATTTAGAAGGTTATGGGCCAAATGCTGGCAAATGGGTCTGGCTTGGATGGGGCATCTTGTACGGCATGGACCAAGGGCCTGTTTCCATGTTGTATAACTCTATGACTCTACAAAACATGAGGGTCAAGCTTAATACAATCTAAGTAAGCTAGAATTGAGCCCCTTACAGCATAGAAGTTTAATGGGAGAGTTAGTGAGGTTCTCAACATTATGAAGAAGGGGGTACTTGTAGAACAAATGTGCAAAAACTGTCTCTTCCCAAGAAGAGTGCCTATGATTAGTGGGCAGAAATGGCAGTTTTCCTTCCCCTGAAAGATATTAAATGAATCAGATGGGTCTTCCTGACAATCAATAATTTCATGGTTACCATAACTGATACTAATATTTTATTCCAAATTACTTGAATTTAAAAACTCTGACGTTGTGATTGAATTTGAACTCAAATTAGCAGATCATCAGGCTACCATAGAACCATACAGCACAATACAGGCCCTTCGGCCCACCATGTTGTGCTGACCTTTAAACCACACCTAAGACTATCTAACCCCTTCCTCCCACATGTCCCCCTATTTTAAATTCCCCCATATGCTTATCTAACAAGCTCTTGAACTTGACCAACGTACCTGCCTCCACCACTACCCCAGGCAGCGCATTCCATGCACCTACCACTTTCTGGATAAAAAAATCTCCCTCTGATATCTCCCTTGAACTTCCCACCCATTACTTTAAAGCCATGCCCTCTTGTATTGAGCATTGGTGCCCTGGGAAAGAGGCGCTGGCTGACTACTCTATCTATTCCTCTTCATATTTTGTATACCTCTATCATGTCTCCCCTCATCCTCCTTCTCTCCAAAGAGTAAAGCCCTAGCTCCCTTAGTCTCTCCTCATAATGCATACTCTCCAAACCAGGCAGCATCCTGGTAAATCTCCTCTGCACCCTTTCCAACGCTTCCACATCCTTCCTATAATGAGGCAACCAGAACTGGACACAGTACTCCAAGTGTGGTCTAACCAGAGTTTCATAGAACTGCATCATTACCTCGCGGCTCTTAAACTCGATCCCATGACTTATGAAAGCTAACATCCCATAAGCTTTCTTAACTACCCTATCCACCTGTGAGGCAACTTTCAGTGATCTGTGGATATGAACCCCCAGATCCCTCTGCTCCTCCACACTACCCAGAATCCTGCCATTAACTTTGTACTCTGCCTTGGAGTTTGTCCTTCCAAAGTGTACCACCTCACACTTCTCCGGATTGAACTCCATCTGCCACTTCTCAGCCCAGCTCTGCATCCTATCAATATCCCTCTGCAATCTTCGACAGTCCTCCACACTATCCACAACACCACCGACCTTTGTGTCGTCTGCAAACTTGCTAACCCACCCTTCTACCCCCTCATCCAAGTCATTAATATCACGAAAGGTAGAGGTCCCAGAACCGATCCTTATGGGACACCGCTAGTCACAGCCCTCCAATCTGAATGCACTCCCTCCACCACAACCCTCCGCTTTCTACAGGCAAGCCAATTCTGAATCCACACAGCCAAGCCTCCCTGGATCCCATGGCCTCTGACCCTCTGAAGAAGCCAACCATGTGGAACCTTGTCAAACGCCTTACTAAAATCCATGTAGACCACATCTACTGCACTACCCTCATTAATCTGCCTGGTTATCTCCTCAAAGAATCCTATCAGGCTTGTGAGACATGATCTTCCCTTCACAAAGTCATGCTGGCTGTCCCTAATCAGTCCATGATTCTCTAAATGCTCATAGATCCTATCTCTAAGAATCCTTTCCAACAGCTTGCCCACCACAGACGTAAGGCTCACTGGTCTGTAATTCCCTGGACTATCTCTACTACCTTTTTTGAATAAGGGGACAACATTTGCCACCCTCCAATCCTCCGGTACCATTCCCGTGGACAACGAGGACTCAAAGATCCTAGCCAACCATTCAGCAATCTCCTCCCTCACCTCGCAGAGCAGCCTGGGGAATCTTCTGCCAGGACCCGGGGACTTATCTGCCCTAATATTTTCTAACAGCTCCAACACATCCTCTCTTTTGATATCTCCAGAACATTAACCTTACCAACACTGTCCTCAGTGTCATCTAGGGCCCTCTCCTTGGTGAATACTGAAGAGAAGTATTCATTGAGAACCTCACCCACTTCCACAGCTTCCAGGCACATCTTCCCACCTTTGTCTCTAATCGGTCCTACCCTTACTCTCGTCATCCTTCTGCTCTTCACGTAAGTGAAAAAAGCCTTGGGATTCTCCTTAACCCTACTCGTCAAGGCCTTTTCATGTCCCCTCCTTGCTCTCCTCAGCCCCTTCTTAATTTCCTTCCTTGCTACCCTATATTCCTCATGAGCCCTATCTGATCCTTGCTGCCTACACTTTATGTATGCTGCCTTCTTCCTCCTAACTAGTTGTTCCACCTCTCTTGTCATCCATGGTTCCTTCACCCTGCCATTCTTTCTCTGCCTCACCAGGACAAATTTATCCCTAACACCCTCCAAGGGATTCCTGAACAACGACCACATTCCCATAGTACATTTCCCTTCAAAAACGTCATCCCAATTTACTCTCGCATATTCTAGCCTTACAGATTCATAATTTGCCCTTCCCCAATTAAATATCTTCCCGTCCTCTCTGCTCCTATCCTTTTCCATGACAATGCTAAAGGTTAGGGAGTGGTGGTCACTGTCCCCTAAATGCACACCCACCGAGAGATCTGTCACCTGACCCAGTTCATTACCTAATACTAGATCTA
The DNA here is from genome assembly GCF_009764475.1 of Pristis pectinata. NCBI lineage: Eukaryota > Metazoa > Chordata > Chondrichthyes > Rhinopristiformes > Pristidae > Pristis > Pristis pectinata. The sequence continues at coordinate 93,133,447 of NC_067409.1, read as the reverse complement.
ATATGGCATTCCCTCTAGTCCGCCTGTCAACATACTGTGACATAGATCTCTAGCCACCAACCTAGCAAGTTCATTGCGAAGCTATGTGTTAAAGTTTTAACAAAGATAAAAAATATAGATTAGAAATAGTATAGCCAATTATGTGTGCAGACTGCAGTAAATAGATGTCTGTGGGCAGCAAGAATATCCTCAGATTACACATCTGCAATAGGTATTTCCATTTTTAATCTTTCAGGCTCAGAGTAATTGGTCTAAAGTGCAAGTTTGATCCACGTGCAATACATGACATGGAGTATATCTGAATATCTGTTCCAAACCTCAGAACACACGTCCAGATAATGATAAAGTTACTAATGGAGATATGCAAGTGGCAAGAGATAGGTCTTCAACACCAGTAGTGGGAGATGAAAGAACTGACTCTAAACCAGGCTGTGACCAGGGTCCTCATAGAAACAGTAAATACAGTAGCCAAGAGAATTTACTTTTCTTTTCTAAGTCATTCAAAGGATGTGGGCCTTACTAGCAATGCCCAGCATTTATTGTCCATCCATTGATCTCCCTGAACAGAGTAGCCTGTAAAGTTGAGAACTGATCCCACTGCTTAGGTCTGCAATAACACATAGACCAAATGGGTGAAGATTATCTTTTTTTTCTTTTCCTCAACAACTTCATGGTCACTGAAACTTTTTATTAAATTCCAGATTGATTTGGTAACTAATTTAAATTCTCCAGTTCCATGGGGAATTTACACTTGTGTCTCCAGATTACTGTTCCAAGCTTCTGAATTCGAGCACAGTAATTTAACTAATGCACTTCCATATCCCTAGTAACAGGGTGTGTTATGGGGTTAGGGACTGCATGAGAGGGAATGCCCAGGAAGAGAAGGTGAAGTGAAAAATATTTTAGGGACAGATTGGTACTAGAGCACAGTAGAGTACTTGGGTTTCATGTATGACAGGTATACAAAAGATTAAAATTATATAAAATTAATAACCGGGAGAAAGGAAAAAGATACAAATATATCATTAGCAGAGCACAGAATAGGACATGTGACCAAAATAAGTGGTCTTTATACAAACACACAATGAAAGGAAAAAATTTACTTAATTGCAATGTGCATCTTGGAGAGTATAATATGGAGCCCATTATTGAGACACAGTGACATGATAATCAGGACTGAGAACTTCATAAATGCAGTTATAAGATCTGTAGGAAAGAAATAGAAAGTTGCAGTGGAGCAGCAGTGCCTTTGAGAGTTAGAACAAAAGTACTTCAAAGCTGGGAGAAAAGACAAGCAGCCAGTTGCAGCTTTGAGCTGAACTGAGAAACATAAAAATATTTAGCATTGTAGTGGGTCATATGGGACTCTGGTATCAGCTGTTACAATTTAAAATGTAATGTGTTCGTGCAGAGATTAGACTACGGGTAGCAAAAGTAGAGGCTGTGTTTGAGTTCTGAGTGCTGTGTTTGTGGTCAAAGTGCTGAGGCTTTGGTTGTGAAGAAGTGGAGAAGAGGTAAGAACAAGTAAGGTCATTTAAATTTATTATTCACACTTAATGCATTGAGGATCGCAATTAGGGCGGTGTCATGTTCCTCCTTCAGGATGTGGGAGATCAGGGAAACTTCCAGTGTCCCTGAGGACTATACTGTGGGAAGTATGCCCAGTTGAAGTTCCTGGCTGACCGTGTTAAGGCATTGGAGCTGGACACACTTACCATCATCCAAGATGCTGAGAGCATCATAGATACGAGTTTTAGTGAGGTGGTCACACCTACGAAACAGGCTGCAGGTAGCTGGGTGATCACCGGGAAAGGTAGAGAGGGTAGGCAGATAGTGCAGGATTCCCCTATGGCCATTCCCCTCGAGAACATGTATCCCATTTTGGATACCGTTGGTGGGGGGGGGGGGGGGGGGGCGGGGTGGGGGGAGGTGGGTAGGAATGGGATGACCGTTCAGGAGAAAACAATTCCCAAATATTAACTTTACAAATATAGACTGAGATTGCCGTAGTGCTAAGGGCTCAGAGGGGCGGAATTTGTTAAGCGTGTTCAAGAAAGTTTCTTCAGACAATATATCAAAGTCTTACTAGGGAGAGGGGAAACCTTGACCTACTCTTGGGAAATAGGGCAGGACAAGTGACTGAGGTATTAGTGGGGGAGCACTTTGGGACCAGTGAACATAATTTTATGAATTTTAAATTAGGTATGGAAAGAGACAAATCTGGTCCACAAATTCTAAATTGGGGTAAGGGAAATTCTGATGGTATCAGACAGGAATTTGCAAAAGTTGATCGGAGTAGGGTACTTGTAGGCAAACGGACGTCCAGCAAGTGGGAGGCTTTTAAAAGTAAAATAACTAGAGTTCAAGGTCTGCACATTCCTGTTAGAGTGAAGGGCAAGGCTGGCAGGAGTAGGGAACCCTGGATGATGAGGGATATTGAGACAATGGTCAGAAAAAAGGAGGCATGGGTCAGGTACAGGCAGCTGGAATTAAGTGAATCCTTGGAGGAGTATAGGGGATGCAGGAGTATACTTAAGAAGGAAATCAGAAAGGCAAAAATGGAGCATGAGATAGTTTTGGCAGAGAAGATTAAGGAGAATCCAAAGAGATTTTGTAAGTATATTCAGGGAAAAAAGAGTAACTCAGGAGAGAATAGGTTCCCACAAAGACCAAAGTGTACACCTCTGTGTGGAGCCTCACAAGATGGGTGAGGTCCTCAATGAATATTTCTCCCATTTTTACCATGGAGAAAAACATGAAGACTTTGGAACTTGGGATGGTTAATGGTGATGTCTTAAGGACAGTCTGCATTATAGCAGTGAAGGTGCTGGATGTCTTAAAACTTATAAAGATAGATAAATCTCCGGGGTCTGATCAGGTACTCTATATCCAAGGACACTGTGGGAGGCTAGAGAAGAAATTGCAGGTGCCCTGGCTAAGATATATGCATCATCATTAGCAACGGGTGACGTGCCGGAAGACTGGAAGGTGGCTAATGTTGTGCCTTTATTTAAGAAGGGCTGCAAAGAGAAACCTGGGAACTACAGACCAGTAAGCCTAACACCTGTGGTAGATAAGCTACTGGAGAGGATTCTGAGGGATAAGGTATATATGCATTTGAGTTGATTAGGGATAGTCAGCATAGCTTTGTATGTGGGAGATCATGTTTCATGAATTTGATTGAGCTTTTTGAAGAATAAACCAAGAAGGTTGATGAGGGCAGGCTGTATATGTAGTATGTATATGGACTTTAATAAGGCCTTTGATAAGATTCCACATGGTAAGTTGGTATGGAAAGTTAGAACGCATGGGATCCAGGGAGAGCTAGCTAAATGGATGCACAATTGGATTGATGGTAGGGAACAGAAGGTGATGGTGGAAGGTTTTCTTTTGGACTGGAGGCCCATGACTGGTGGTGTGCCTCAGGGGTCAGTGCTGGGCCCATCGCTACTTGTCATCTATATCAACAATTTGGATGAGAATGTACAAGGTATGGTTACTAAATTTGCAGATGACACCAAAAGAAGTAGTGTCATAGACAGTGAAGATGGTTATCAGGAACTACAGACGGATCTTGATCAGCTGGATAAGTGGGCTGAGAAATGGCAAACGGAGTTTAATTCAGATAAGTGCGAGGTGTTGTGTTTTAGGAAGACAAATGAGGTAGGGCTTTCACAGTGAATGGTAAGGCCTTGGGCAATGTGGTAGAACAGAGGGACCTTGTACATGGTTCCCTGAAAGTGGCGTCACAGGTAGACTTTTGGCACACAGGCCTTCATCAGTCAGGGCATTTAGAAGTTGGGATGTTATGTTGCAGTTGAACAAGACATTGGTAAGGCCACATTTGGAATATTGTGTTCAGTTTTGGTCAGCCTGCTATAGGAAAGATGCCATTAAGCAGGAAAGAGTGCAGAGGAGATTTACAAGGATGTTGTCAGGACTTGAGGGACTGAGTTATAGAGAGAGGTTAAGCAGCTTGGGACTTTATTCATTGCAGTGTAGGAGAATGATGGATGATCTTAAAGGGGTGTATAAAATCATGAGTGGCATAAATAAAGTGAAAGCACAAAAGACGTTTTCCCAGGATTGGGGAATCAAGAACTAGAGGGCACAGGTTTAAGGTGAGATTGGAGAGATTTAATAGGAACCTGAGGGGCAACTTTTTCACCCAGAGAGTCATAGAGTAATACAGCAGGAAAACAGGCCCTTCGGCCCAACTGGTCCATGCCAACCACAGCATCCTCACTGCAAGTCCCCATTGCCTGTGTTTGGCCCATTAACCCTCTAAGTCCCTCCTCTCCAGCTACCTATCCAAATGCCTCTTAAATGTTACAACTGTACCCACCTCGACCACTTCCTCTGGCAGCTCATTCCAGGTTCTCACTACCCTCTGTGTATACAAGTTACCTCTCAGGCCTCTTTTAAATCTCTCCCCTCTTATCTTGTATCTGTGCCTTCTAGTTATGGACTCCCCAGTCCGGGAAAAAAGATTATGGTCGTCTACCTTATCCATACCCGTCATGATTTTATAAACTTCTATGAGCTCACCCCTCATTCTCCTACGCTCTAAGGAATAAAGATCCAGCATGACCAACCTCTTCCTATAACTCAGGCCCTCTAGTCCAGGCAGCATCCTCGTAAATCTCTTCTGCGCCCTCTCCAGCTTGATATCTTTCCTATTACAGGGTACCAAAACCGTACACAGTACTCTAAGTGCAGCCTCACCAACGACTTATATAACTGTAACATAATGTCCCTAATTACTAAACTCGATGCCCTGACTTGATGAAGGCCAGCATGCTAAATGCCTTCTTCGCCACCCTATCTACTTGCGTGGCCGCTTTAAGTGAACCGTGCACTTGTACTTCCAGGTCCCTCAGTTCCACTGTCCGGAGTGCTGTTCCGCCACACTCGTAAGGGCCCTAGCCTGGTTTGATTATCTAAAATGCATCACCTCACACTTACCTAAGTTGAAATCCAATTGCCATTCCTCAGCCCATCTCCCTAACTGATCAAGAACTCTTTGCAATTCATTGTAACCTGCTTCACTATCAACAAGACCCGCTAATTTAGCATCATCAGCAAACTTGCTAATTATGCCATGTACATTCATATCCAAATCATTTACATAAATAATGAGTAACAGAGGTCCCAACACTGACCCCTGGGGCACCCCACTAGCCACAGGCCTCCAGTCGGAGAATCAACCGTCAACCATCACCCTCTGCTTCCTATCATCAAACCAATTCTGAATCCACCTCGCTAGCTCCCCGAATCCCATGTGCCCTAACATTCCAGATCAGCCTGCCATGCAGGACCTCATCAAAGGCTTTACTAAAGTCAATATAGACAACACGTACTGCCCTACCTTCATCTATCCCCTTAGTTACCTCTTCAAAAAACTCCAAAAGATTCATCAGACATGACCTCCCATGCACAAAACCATGCTACTACTGATCAGGCCTTGACTATCCACGTGATGGTAGATCTTGCCCCTCAGAACTCCCTCCAGTAACAACCAACTTTCCTACAACTGAAGGGAGGCTCACTGGCCTGTAGTTCCTTGGCCTGTTCTTGCTACCCTTTTTAAACAATGGAACAACATTAGCCACCATCCAGTCTTCTGGAACTTTGTCAGTGGCTAAAGACGAAGCAAATATCCCTACAAGGGCCTTCGTGATTTCTTCCCTGGCCTCCCATAAGGTCGGGGGGTTGCACTTGGTCAGGCCCTGGGGATTTGCCCACCATAATGCACTTCAAAGTTGCAAATACCTCCTTCCTCGTAATAGGCATATGATCCAAGACCTCACTACTTATTACTCTCATTTCTCTGGCATCCATTAAATTCTGCTTAGTAAGCACCAAGGAGAAATAGACATTAAAAATCTCGGTCATTTCCTGTGGCTCCACACATAGGCAGCCCTGATGGTCCTTAAAGAGGATCTAGTCTCTCCTTAGTCACCATTTTACTGTTAATATAACTGAAGAACCTCTTGGGATTATCTTTAACCCTGCCTGCCAAATCCATTTCATACTCTCTTTTTGCCCTCCTGATTTCTCTCTTAAGCCTGGTCTTAAACCTTTTATATTCATCAAGGGATTCATTTGTACCCAGCTGCCTAAACACGATGTACACTTCCTTCTTGTTCCTGACCAGAGCCTCGATATCTCTTGTCAGCCGGGGTTCCCCGAACTTGCTATGTCTACCCTTCACCCTCACAGGAACATGCTGCTCCTGGGCTCTTGATAAGACCCTTTTAAAAGCCTCGCACTTGCCAACTGTTCCTTTGCCTTTAAACAGAGTCACCCAGTTGACCCCAGCTAGATCCTGCCTCATGCCCTCAGAGTTGGTCCTGCTCCAGTTCAGGACTTTAACCTGTGGACCTGTTCTATCTTTTTCCATAACTATTTTAAAACTAATAGAATTGTGGTCACTGGACCCAAAGTGCTCCCCAACTGCCACTTCAGTTATTTGGCCTGCTTTGTTCCCTAAGAAGAGATCCAGTATTGCTCCTTCCCAAGTAGGTTCCTCCATATATTTTGTGAGGAAACTATGTTGGATGCACAGCACAAATTCCACCCCATTCAGGCCCTTTGCACTCTGGGTGCCCCAGTTGATGCCGGGAAAACTGAAATCCCCCACTAGCGCTACCCTATAATTCTCACAACTATGTGCATTTTCTCGACACATCTGCTCCTCAAGTTCCCAATGATTATTGGGGGGTCTATAATATAGCCCTACCAAGGTGATCATCCCCTTTTTATTTCTAAGTTCAACCCAAATGGCCTCGTTAGATGATCCCTCAAGAATATCCTCTCTAGAATATCTGCTGTTATGCCCTCCCTTATCAAAAAGGCAACACCCCCTCCACCCTTACCTGTTCCTTTATCAGGCCTAAAGCATCAGTATCCTAGAACACTGAGCTGTCAGTTCTGCCCTTCCCTCAGCCACATTTCTGTTATGGCCACAATATCCCAGTCCCTAGAGGCCATCCATGCCCTCAGTTTGTCCGCCTTACCTGTTAAGCTACGTGCATTGAAATAGATGCAATTTAAAGCAGCGGTTTATATCTGCCCTTTTACTGTGAACATGGCTATCCTGCTTGCTAGCCTTACACTCTTTGGTTGCTGCACATACCCCTGTCTTGTAACTGACTTCGCTCTCTCAAGTCCCACACCCCTCTACCAATCTAGTTTAAATCCTCCCTGGTGGCAAAAGCAAATTTCCCCACTAGGATATTGGTCCCCCTCTGGTTCAAGTGCAACCTGTCCCGCTTGTACAGGTCACCTCTATCCCAGAAGAGATCCCAATAATCCAAGAACCTGAATCCCTGCCCCTTGCACCAGCTCTTCAGCCATGCATTCATCTGGCCTATCTTTCTATTCCTGGACTCACTAGCACGGGTCATCAGGAGTAATCCGGAGATCACTACCCTCAATTTTAATTTCTTATCTAACTCCCTATACTCATTCTGCAAGACCTCATCCCTTGTTCCACCTATGTCATTTGTACCAACATGTACAATGACCTCTGGCTCTTCTCCCTCCCTCTCGAGAATGTTCTGCACTCGCTCAGAAACATCCCTGACCCTGGTACCTGGGAGGCAACACACCATTCTGGCGTCTCTTCTGCAGCCACAGAATCTCCTGTCTGCCCCCCTCACTATCGAGTCTCCTATCACTATTGCCCTGTCTGACTGCACCCTTTCCCTATGAGCCTCAGAGCCAATCGCAGTGCCAGAGACCTGACTGCTGCTGCTAGCCCCAGAAAGATCATCCTCTTCAACAGTATCCAAAGAGGTATACCTTTTAGTGAGGGGAATGGCCACAGGGGAATGGCCACAGGGGAACCCTGCACTGACTGCCTACTCCCCTTACTTCTCCTGGTGGTTACACATCTATCTGAAGCCTGTACCCGGGTGTGACCACCTGAGTACAAGTCTCATCTATGAAGCTCTCAGCTTCTCGGGTGGTTGTATACGGAATGAGCTGCCAGAAGAAGTGGTTGAGGCAGGTATATTAACAACATTTAAAAGACACTTGAACAGATACGTGGATAGGAAAAATTTAGAGGGGTAAGGGCCAAATGCAGGGAAATGGGACTAGCTTGGATAGGCATCTGGAGTAGCATTGTCCAGTTGGGCCAAAAGGCCTGTTTCCATGCCATATGATTCTGACTCTATGCGAGATATTTTAGTTGTCATATAGATTGGGAAAAGCAGAAAAGCTGATAACAGAAATGTAGTGAATTTACTCAGAGAGTTCAGGGTAGATTTCTGCAACAGCATGTGCCAGGGTCCAGCATTGGCGGCCCTTTGTATTCCTGCTTATCTCCCTCCAGCAGGTGTCTGCAACCTTCAGATTCTCCCCACCTTGCTCCACCTGCATCTCATTTCTTAATTCATTTTGTCTGCCTCCATTTATCATTCATCTACCGTTGTTTCCCAGCTCCAATCCCTCCCCTCTCCTACCTGGTGCAACCTGCCTGTCATCTTCCACCCCTCCTCAGTCCAGCAATCATCTCAGACTCCCGTCTCACCACTTCCCCCTCCTCTTTATACTGGCCATCTCCCCTCTCCACTCCCAATTCTGATGCAGGGTTTCGACCCAAAACAACAAGTATAAACTAATAACGATTACGGAGACAAGGTTGCAGGGTGGCCAGGACTGCGTGCTTAGTATTCCAGGTTATACGACACTGAAAGAACAAACCAAAAGGGAAAGGAGGCTGGGCAGCATTGCTAATCAATGAATGTATCAGGATGCAATTGAGTCATGAGATGGAGGCAACGGACAATAATGCAGAATCAATTTAGGTTGAAATCATAAATAGCAGGGGAAGGAAGACCCAGGTATGAGTAGTCTATAGGCCCCCAGAATGTGACCTCTCAATAGGGTGGAGCATAAATAGGGAAATACCTAGGGCATGTTTGAAGGGAACTGCAATTGTCACGGGAGATTTTTATCTGCATATTTATTGGACAAACCAAAGGGTATTGTAGGAGAAGAATTTGTGGAATGTGTCAGGGATTGCCTGTCAGAGCAGTCTGTTAGAAAACCTACCCAGTAAAAGGCTACATGAGCAAGTGTGTTGGCATGGATTGAAAACAAAGAGTTGGAATAAATGGGTCCTTTTCAGGGATGTAACTTGTGGAATACCCCAGGGAATGGTTTTGGCTTAAATGTCTACTATTTATGTTAATGACCTGGAGAAAGGAATGAAATGTAAGGTTTCTCCATTTTCCAATGATATGAAAATAGGTGGAAAAGATTGTTATGATGAGGACATTGTGATTCTGCCATAGAATGAAAATAAATAGTGACGGGGCGGAAACCTGGCAAATGGAGTTTAACGTGGGTAAGTGTGAGGTCACGCACTTTAGTAAGAAGAATCAAAAAGTGAATTATAATATAAATGGAGAGAGATTACAAACGAGTGAAGTTAAGAGGGATCTAGGTGTTCTGGTGCATGAACCATAAAATGTTATCAGGTAGGTCCAACAAGTAATTAAGAAGACAAACAGTATGTTGGCCTTTATTGCGAAGGGGTTCAAGTTTAAGAATAGGGAGGTTTTGTTACAGTTGCACAAGGCATTGGTGAGGCTACACCTGGAATACCGTGCACAGTTTTGGTCCCCTTACCTAAAAAATGGTAGCACCTGAGGCAATGTAAAGGAGATTCACCAGGTTAATTCCTAGAATGAGAGGGTTGTTCTATCAAAAGAGGCTAGACAGTTAGGATCTGCGTTCCTTGGAGTTTAGAAGAACGAAGGGATAACCTTATTCAAGCATATAATATCCTAAGGGGACTTGGCAGGGTAGATGTTGAGATGTTTTCACAGCGGGAGGGTCAGGACAAGGAGATACAGCTGCAAAATAAGGGGCCCGTCATTTAAAACTGAGCTGTATTGAAATTTCTTCTCTCAGAGGGTACTGAACCTCTGGAATTCTCTGCTCCTGAGAGTGGTGGAGGCCAGATCATTAGATATATTTAAAGTGGACATAGATAATTATTTGAAAGAAAGAATTGAGGGTTATGGGGAACTGGCACAGAAGAGGAGTTGAGGCAAGCATAGACCAGCCATGATCATACTGAAAGGCCTGGTGGCATACTCCTACTTCTATTTCCTTGTGTTAATGTGATTTATGTGATCAGATAATCTGCTTTTACTAACCCTATTTCAAAATATAGGAATAGAACTAAGCCCTTTGGACTCTCAAGCCTGTTCAGCAATTCAACTAGATCTTGGCAATTCTATAACTTAGCTCTTATCTAGCCAATTTTGTTCCATAATGATCGCCTAAGACAAAACCATTGTTTTCAAATGACAACAACATTTTGGGAGCGAGAGTTCCAGCTTTTCATTGGATCATACATCCACCTGCCAGTTTTAAAATAATACCTGAAATTCTGCACCACTGACAGTGACGCCCTTCCTTGGTACTGAAGCATCACCGTGGATTTCATCTTATCAATGCAGTGGTAACTCTATGCAGAATTCAATTCAATTTTAAGTGTGATCGTTACAATATACAATTAGTAATTTTTAAACCATTGGAATTAGCATCAACAAAACATGAATAATTATACCTACAACCTAAATACAAGTTTAAATGTGGTAACAAATTTTGTTACCAATCTGTATTAATAATTATTACCTGTATTTCGGGTAATTTGTCTTTCTGACACTGATCGTGAAGGAGATTCATCAGGGCTGTTTGTTGTATCTGATGACCCAGGATCATTCAACCGTTGAACAACTGCACTATGCTCCGCATAGCAAGCTCTGCAGCAGCGCTCTCTTTTACCACTGTGTTTTGTCATTACAAAATTATTACTACAATAATAGCAGAAGATACGTCCACAAAGTCTGAAAAGGAACAAAACAGAATTGTTTGCTTTCCAGCTGTCAACAAGCTATATCTATTCAATCACCTGAAATCAAATTTGATATATATCTTTGATAATTGTCCATTTCCTTCATTTCAACCTATAACAAAACATATGTAACATACTTTCTGTACATTATTTTCCATGAACACTTTTATTATGTACACGGGAAGCAAAAGGATCACTAAAGGAAGAATGGATCAGTGTGATTAAGTGTAAGATAAAGGTAAGTATCTTTATTAGTCACATGTACATCAAAACACAAAGTGAAATACATCTTTTGCGTAGTGATTTTGGGGGGCAGCCCGCAAGTGTCGCCATGCTTCCAGCGCCAACATAGCATGCCCATAACTTCCTAACCTGTACGTCTTTGGAATGTGGAAGGAAACCGGAGCACCTGGAGGAAACCCACACAGATACGGGGAGAACGCACAAACTCCTTACAGACAGTGGCCGGATTTGAAGCCGGGTCGCTGGCGCTGTAAAGCATTATGCTAACCACTATGCAATGTTGAAGAGACCATTGGTAAGAGTGTGCACTTCCATAAGGGTTCAGAACATCCTAATTAGATTCCCAGTAGTGTAGAGCCGGTGCTTGCACTGAGTCGAGGGGTGGCAGGCATCGTATTGTTTCTTCCTTGATTCGTTTGTACCCAGTTTGTTTTTTTTGTGTGTGTGTGTGTGTGTGTGTGTGTGTGTGTGTGTGTGTGTGTGTGTGTGTGTGTGTGTGTGTGTGTGTGTGTGTATCTCACCCTTGTTGCAATTTCCCCCACATTGGCAATCACCCATGTGCATGTGTGTATGTGTGCGTTCGTTCCCCTTCATCCTGTGTTGTCTTTGTAAATAAATCATTTTAACTCCAAAGACTATGTCCAGAGTCCTTGCCCTTCAAGACCTTTCGAACTTGTCTTACAACAGTACTCAATATTGTTCAGAGAGGAGTCTGACATCCTTCCCTGGTCTAACATACATGTTACTTCAGATCCATCAATGTGGTTGACTCTTAAGTGCCACCTAAAGAATTGAGGACTGGTCTAGTTAGGTGAGGGTTGGAGTCATGCATCAGTGTGGTGAGGTATGTGGCTGGAATAAGAGACCAGTGTAATCTGGTGTGTGGCTGGAGTAGGGGACCAGTGTGGTCTGGTGTGTGGCTGGAGTAGGGGACCAGTGTGAATAGGTGTGCAACCCTCTGACAAAGTGCGATCTCCATCAATCTGACCCCAAATCGTCATCATCAACAGAAGCACAGTGATGAAGTAAGGAGATCAATGTCAAAGCGCTCAACGTCCCACAAAGGCTGAGTCTTCTCAGTCAGCATCTCACAGACAACCCATCAATTCCCAGCCTACAGGAGTTGCAAAGTGTCCACAATTTATGGATTGCCCTAAAGCCCATTATATCTGACACCTGCAAAGAGACCCTATACATTTCTAATAAGTGGTCTGCTGAGAATAACAAGGAGATCAAGGAGCTAAATGACCACAAGCATAAGGTGTTCCTGGATTGAAAGGTCCAGCTTTACTCAAGAGAAATTAAATAGCTCTATAAACTCCAAAAGGTAGAGCTCCAGCAGAAAACCCATGATGGATGGAGAGAGTACAGGAGGCTCAGCAAGTCATGACATGCATGAATTCTTCAGTGCTGTGAAAAACATCTACAGCCCCAGCACCAAAAGGCCCACACCATAGTGCAGTTTGTAAATGGTACACACTGTAGCCACTGTGCACTGATGGTACAGGGAATGAATATCACAAGTGGTTGAGAGGGTGCCAGTCCAGCAGACTGCTTTGTCCTGGATGGTGTCAAGCTTCAAGAGAGTTGTTGGTGTTGCACTATTCCAAGCATGAAGAATATTCCACGTGTATTTATAAATGATAGAAAGACAGGAGATGAGTCACTCTTCACAGAATACCAAGCCTTTGATCTCCTTTGGTAACCACAATATTTATACAACTAATCCATGAATGGAGTTTCTGACTAATGGTGAGCCCCAAGATATTGATGGTAGGGGACCTGGTGATGATAATGCCATTGAATGTCAAGGATAGGTAGCTTGTCCCTCTCTCTAGTTGGAGATGGTCATTCCATGGCACTTTTGTGGCACAAATGCGACCTGCCACTTATCAACCCTTGCCGGAATATTGTTAAGGTCATTCTCCATGCAAGCATGAACTGTTTCATTTGTTAAGGAGTTATGGGTGGAGTTGTACATTGTGCATTCATCAGTGAATGTCTTCACTTCTGCACTTCTGAAGAAAGGATGGACATTGATGAAACAGCTGAAGATAGTACACACTGCTCTGAAGAACTCCTGCAATAATTGCAAAGGCTGGGATGATTGACTTCTGACAACCATACTTATCTTGCTTTGTGTCAGCTATGACATTGATCATTGGAGAGTTTTCCCTTGATGCCCAATGTCTTTGGTTTTACCAGGGCACCTTGATGCCAATCTCACTTAAATATTGTTTTAATGCCAATAGAAGTCACTTTTACCTCACCTCTGGAATTCAGCTCTTTGGTCCAGTTTGGACCAAGGCCGTGATGAGGTGGGGAGCCAAGTGATCCTGCTGAAATCCAAACTAGGTGTTGGTGAGACACAAGAGACTGCATATGCTGGAATCTGGAGCAAAAAAAAACAGACACGGGGAGAATGTACAAACTCCTTACAGACAGTGGTCAGAATTGAACCCAGGTCACTGGCACTGTAATAGCATTACGCTAACCGCTACACTACTGTGCCTGCCCAGTAGATTGGGAGATCAAGAATTCATCTTTTAACCTATGAGAGGTCAATTCAAGTCTGATAACAGTGGGATAGAAGCTGTCCTTGAGTCTAGTGGTACATGCTTTCAAACTTTTTCATCTTCCGCCCGACCGGAGAGAGAAGAAGAGAGAAGACTATGATGGGAGGAGTCCTTGATTATGTTGGCTGCTTTCCCGAGGCAGCGGGGAGTGTAAACCAGGTCACTGTAGGGGAGGGTGGTTTGTGTGATGGACTGGCCTGTATTCACAACTCTCTGCAATTTCTTAAGATCTTGGGCACAGCAGCTGCCATACTCAGCTGCGATGAATCCAGATAGGATGCTTTCCATGGTGCATTTGTAAAAATTAGTAAGAATCATCAGGACATGCCAAATCTCCTTAGCCTTCAGAGGAAGTCAAGTGGTTAGTGTGCTTTCATGGCTGTAGCATCCACATGGCAGGTCCAGGGATATTGTTGGTGATTTTTACAGCTAGGAACTTGAAGCTCTCAACCATCTCCACCTCAGTACTGTTGATACTTGGTGTGTACTCCATCCAACTTCCTGAAGTCAATGACCAGTTCCTTCATTTTGCTGACGTGGAAAGGTTGTCATCTTGACTCCACTCCACTTAGGTCTCTATCTCCTTCCTGTACTCCACCTCATCGTTTCTTGAGATCCAGCTCATAACAGTGTTCTTCCTGTGACTGTGTGAGATTTCTCTGCACCTTCCAATTTCCTCCCACATCCCAATGACACGTAGGTTGGTACATTAATTGGCAACTGTAAATTTCCCCTCGAGTGTAGGTGAGTGGTAGAATCTGGGGGGACATGATGAGAGTGTGGGGGGAAATAATAAGGGATCAGTGTAGGATTAGTGTAAATGGGTGCTTGGTGGTTGGCACAGACTTGGTGTGCCAAAGGGGCTGTTACTGTGCTGTATATCTCAATGACATGCCTATCAATTCCTCTTTGATTTCTATGCCATTAACCACACTAAGGTATTATTTATGGTAGCCAATTAATCTACCAGTATGTCCTTGGGATGTGGAGGGAAACCAGAATACCCAGCCGAAGTGACATTCTTACAGAGAGAACATGCAAGTTTTATACTGACAGCACCCAAGGTTAAAATCAAACCCAGGTCACTGAAGCTATGAAACCTTTCCTCATAAAGTTTGGAGGATTACATTATAAGGAAAGATTTCATGGCTTCAGTTTTAGTTAATTTGCATCTCCACATTTTTAATTATATTTTTTAGCTGTCCATTAGCTTTAGTGACATTTACAGAAACACTCTTAGCTGTTCCAGTTTTGAATCTCTCAGCATTACGCCTTCTTCGGATCCAAAGTAAATGATCTCACACAATGAACTCCCTGTGTCACTTATTCAGTCTCTGTTCCTTTTATGTTGCATAAAGTGAAACTTCCCATTTCCTTCGTGCAAACCCTGCCACAGCTGTCGTGAAGCCAACTGTGCCTAACTTCATATGGAATTGCCTTTTCACTCTCACGATGGCCTTCCGTAGGTCGTACCTGGACATCTTGTAGGGTTCTAGATCGCCGGCCTTGAACACCTCATACCACAATTTTTCAGCTTTCATACCACAATTTACCATGATCTTGTACTCACCAAATAGCCTCTCTGCCTTGCCTTGATCTGCCCTGGCTTTGTAAGCTGAAGAAATTTCCCAAATTCAAATTGATCTTTTCCAGCCAGTATCTCCCCAATAATGCAGTGCTGTTTCCTTTCACTATCACCAGGGGCAGGGTCCAACTGCCTCTGTATTTCACTGAACTTGAGTCTCTTCCACAACAGAAATTCTGTCTCCTGGCTATGACAAGGCATGAATGTGTGAAGGCTGCAGTGGTCACATCTTAAGCTATATGTGCTCTTGCACAAGTGATACAGATGCTTCATTGTCCAATTGCATGCTGGCTGATTTTCCTCCCAGGTCCATATGGAGGTATATTCTGTCTCCATTCCCCTGGTTGTTGAAACAGTTAATTACCCAAATTCCCTACTTCTGGGTCTGTATTGTCTTTTGTGTCCATCATATATTTTAAATGAACAATGTATTTTGCACTTTTGCATACCCTCTATAAGTAATCTATCCTCCTATAATTGTGGCACCTTTCCTAATAAAATCTACTGGAAGGATTTCCAACATAATGGTAACATGCTTGCTTGCATTACATGGCATTAATTGAAGAACGTCCATCCGAGGACCCTGTCTTTGCTACTGAAATGGACAAGACCCACTTCACATTTTGGCACTTGTGTTGCCTCTTGACGCTGTGTCGACTCTTTGAACAGCATCCCTGGTTGTGTTATAATGGTACTAACTCCATGGTACAGTATCTTTGGAGACAAGCAACTTCACAGGCTGGCTTAAAAGTCAAGTCCTCTTGACAGTAGCTGTTTGCAATAAGCTTCCTTTTAAAAACCACTGACAAGCTGATCTGAAGCATCACCTAGGAACACACTAAAACCACAAGAGAATACCAGACGCTTCAGTGCAGTGGCAGACTCAGCAAGAGCTTCTCCTTCCTCTTGCTGCTGCTGATGAAACATTCTGAGTGAGAATTGGCTTGGGTTTGAAATGTTTTGACAATTTCGTTTAAGTTCTGTGCAAATCAAATCCACCAACTTCTTTGATGTTACCAGAATTTTAAAAAAGTCTGAAATTTATAAGTCCTAAAATATCAAAGAATATATTTGGCTTTTTGTTTTTATCTGTAATATCATTTGTGCTAACAAAAAACCTTTCAAACTATTCCAAATGAAAATCAAAGTCTTCTTTTAATCCCTCAAATTGTACCAGCCAAATTATTGGAATTTTGTTCCTCTGCAGTCTTTTTCCAACTGTTTAGGTTTAATTGTAACAACAAAATATTGCTGGTTACCCACATACTCCAAAACCATGTACAGGACGCTTGCAATATTCCAGCTGAAAGTACTAAGACATGTTGTTCATCTGTGAGCAGCTGTCTTCATTTTCCTCCTCCTACCTCCCCCTACTGGTAACTGCCAGTACTTCAACAACAAAAGGCAAACAAACCTAGCAAACTGCAGAACTCCTATACAACAAACTGTACCTCTAGCCAAGTTGTTCCAGTAAAGTTACAGCATTGTTCCACCCAGCAATATAGACAGTTGCCCAGGAATGTCCTGTTTACAAAAATTATGACACATATAATCCAGCCAATTACTACCTAATCAATCTCCTCTCAATCATTAGCAAAGTAGCAGCACTTACTCAGCGAAATCCAACATGGGTTCAAGTAACCTACCCTTAGGTCAAAGCAGGTCAAAGGCTGGGTCCCCTGCAGTGAATGACTCAGCTCTCGACACACTGAAGCCTTTCTACCATTTACAAAGCACAAGTTAGCACTGTGATGGGATACTCTCCTGTTGTCCGGATGTATGCAACCCTGGACAAAGCAGCCTGCTTCATTGGCACCTATCAACCACCTCAAACATTCCTTCCTTCCACTACCAACAGACAGTGGTTACAGAGCGTATCATCCACAAAATACATTCAATTACTTACTCTGGCGAATCTGTCAATGCCTCCCAATCCTGCAATTGCTCCCAACAAAGAGGACAAGGACAGAAGATGCATCAGAACACCACCACCCCCTACAGGTTCTGCTCCATGTCACACACACTATTCTGATTTGGAAATAGATTGCTGCTCCTTCATCATTGCTGGGTCTAAATCCTAGAACTCCTTTGAGAAATTGGTGAGCTGCCTTCTTGTCCGCTGCCATCCTTGAGATACAGTGTACCCATAATGCTGTTAAGGAGAGAGTTCCAGGGTTTACACCCAGCGATGGTGAAGAAATGGCGATCTATTTCCAAGTCAAGGGGGCAACTTCCAGGTGATGGTGTTCCCATGCTTTTGTTGTCCTTGTCTTTCTACCTGGTAGAGGTCATGGGTTTGTAACGTAATGTCTCAGGAGTCTTGGTGAGTTGCTGCAGTGCATCCTACCAAATGGTCTGCTATGTCCTATATGGTGTTCATCATCAGGTTCTCAAGGGTAATTACGGATGGACAATAAATACTGGCCTGGTCAGCAAAACAACAATTTAGTAAATAAATCTTCAACAAAGTAGAGTCTGAACACCTACTCTTGGCATTCAATGGCATTATCATTGCCAAGTTCCCCACCATCAATGTCTTGGGGGTCGCCATCGACCAGAGACTCCATTGGACCTGCCACAAATACTGCATCTATGAGGGCAGGTTAGAAGCTGGGTACCCTGTGATAAATGCCTTCACTAAAAAGACTTCAGCAGTTTAAGAATGCAGCTCACCATCATCTATTCAAGTGTAATAAATGCTGGCCTTGCCAGAAATGCCCAGATCACAAAGAGTGAATAAATAAAAAGAACCACCAATGTTTGAGGAAAATACAAGTCAAGCTGCAGATAGCAAGGTACATCTGAGGGATAAATTTTACCAGGATATCAGGGGTAACACACCTGCTCTTCTTTAAAAGAGTAACATGGTATATTTTATATCTACCTGAGAAACCATATAGATTTCATGTTTCATCCAAAATGCAAAACCTAAAATGATGCTATAAATCTTCAGTAATGCGGTGGAGAGACAGTTAAAACATTTGTGCCAAAATTAATCAATCGTAATATTTTCCACTCAAGTATTGGCACTTAAATATTATAAAATCCTAAAAATATATTTTCATGTAAGAACTTAGAAATGACTTCTTTTAAATTCCTCAAAAGTACCAGTGAGTAGATGAAAACAGCAGTTTGTAATATGAATGAAAGATTATTGTGCAATCTTTTCCTTCCACTTGCAAGGAAGAACTTCATAACACGGTTAGGTACCTTGACTCTCCAAAAGGTAACTTAGGCTAGACCTTCCTACTGTTTTTAGTTTGTCACATTATAGAAAATAGGTGACAAACTAAAAACAGTAGGAAGGATTTCTCATCAGCGTACAATTTTCTAACCACTAAAGTAAACCGGTAAGAAAATTTAAGGATGTTTCATTTGAAAGCAGGAATTCCTAATCAATATTATGAACGGAGCCATGTTTTTAAAAAAATCTTATGAATATTCTTCAGACATACCTGCAGTGATGCCGACGTAACCACCATGTAAATTGACTTTGACAATCCAAACAGTAATTAACTTCCCTGTCGCCAAGCCATCGTGCTTCAGTGCGGAGCTTCTGTTCAAATTCTAATGCATCAGATTTCTGCCATAGAGCGTCCTTATCTCTAAGAAATAATTAAAAACAAATAAATAGCATAAAAAATTACAAAAGGAATATGGATATTGGTAATGTAGATAGTGTAATGTGGGAACTGTATCATTATTGTGTGCACCATTATAGAAGGAATCACTAAGTGTTACAAAGCAAGTAATAACAACAGAAGGATCACTGGGGATTATAATGAGGATATCACAAATATAGGTGATGTAGAGGAATGGAAGTATAGTAGGTATGGTATAAATAATCCAGAGAACTGGACTACTGATGTGGAGATGCAAGTTCGAATCTCACCGTGGCAGCTGAGCAATTTAAATTTTGTTAATTAAATAAACATGGAATTAAAAAACTAGCATCAATAATGGTGATCGTAAAACTTCTGGTTTATGCAGACTTTAAAATTATGGAAAGTTTCAATTGATTGGATTGTGTGGAGAAGAGCAAATCTAGAGGCCAGCAGTATAAGGCAGAAACCAAGAAATCCAAAAGTACAGGAGAAATATTTTACCCAAAGAACAGTGACAATTTGGAACTCGTCACCGCGGGGAGTGATCAAAGCAAATAATAGATATACTTAACGGGAATTTGGACAAGCATATGAGGGAGAATGAAGCAGAGAATTACGCTGTTAGGTTTAGATGAGCAAAGACTGGAGTACAAGGGTCAAGTAGAAGATAAATGCTGGCATGGACTGGCTGTGCCAAGTGACCTGGTCTGTGCTGCTTATCCTATGTAATCCTATGCTAAAAGAATTTCCTTTCAAATACTAAAAGGTTTGCAATGCATAGACAAGTCACCCAACTAGATGGGACCTAATCTAGATTTCTAAAGGGAGGAATGGAAATTGCCTGGACCTTGGCTAGATTCTTCAAATATTTCTTAGATCCAGAAGCACTCCCAGAGGTTTGCACTAATCTTCAAAGAAATATGGTAGGATAAACTCAGCAATTATACTAGTCAGTCTTGTATCAGACAAACTATAAGACAAAATGTACTTGTCACTTGAATAAAATGAATTAATAAATATCAGGCAAGTCAAATTTGACTTGCCTGATACTTGACTTGCCTAAGTTGAGGTCTTTAAAGAAGTAAGCAAAGGAATGTTGTTGAGAGAAATAAAATTGATAAGTAATTTCATAAAGCCTTTAATATCATGCCATATAAAAATGTAGGCAAGGTCCAAATCCTTGGGACTGAAGGATCAGTGAATGCACAGATATGAAATTGGCCAGCAGAAAGCAGGAAACATTGATGAACAGTTACATTTCAAACAGGAGTAAAATAAATCTTATCTTTCCAGCAGTCAGAAGAAGGACCACTGCTTTTTTGGATATATGTATACCTAGGCAAAATTTACAGATGGCACAATGCAGTGAGCAATGAAGGAAGTAAAATACATGGAAGGGACAAACAAACTAGAGAAATGGGCAGACACATGGAAGATGCAATTTAAAGCAGAGATGAATGAAATGATAGATTTTGGGAGATAGAATGAGGAACGGCAATATAAAGTAAGTGGTAAAATTTCAAGGGATTGCAGGAACAAAGAGATTTTGGAGTGTATGCAAAACAAACTTCAAAAGGTGCAGGACAAGTTGAGAAAACTGTTGAAAATAACATACAAAATCCATGTCTTTATTTCTATGGAAGCATGGAATACAAAGGCAATTAAACTAAAACTACATTAAAAACAGGTTAAACCCTAGCCGGACACCACACTATAAGGAACTAGAACCTTTACAGAGGATGTGGAAGAGATCTACCAGAAGGTACTTGGGATGAGGAAATGTAGACATGTGGTGTGCTGGAGAAGGTGTTTGCCTGATAGCAGTGATTTCTTAGAAGTTTTCAAAGGGTCTGATAAGAGTTAAAACGGAGAAAGAAGGGGCAGACAATTTAGGCTGTGTTTTGTTGATCTAGAATCTGCACATAACGATCAAAGAGGAATTGTATAAATACTTGGGAGGGGGAAATAAAATCTGGGCAATGGAGAAAGAGTGGGGAACTAGATGGCCTTTTCAAACAACTAATATAGGCACAAAGAGCAAAATAATTTAATTCTGCTGTTTCCTTCCAGGATTGAACTGTAAGAAGCTTTCACTTTTTAAACATTGTGATTGTTCACCCTTTGAGTCTCTCATGCTGAGAAAGTGATAAAAGTGCTCAAAAAGCTTATGATACAACTGAGCAGGTTTATAGTTAGCTTCAGAGAACAGTTTTGAACCAAATAATCTTGTCTGACTGAAATTGTGTATGGGATAAATTGGCTATGCACAGCAGTTTTACCTTCATGAATGACATTTTGATATTAAACAATTATAGAACAACAAAAAAATATGATGGTTTTCATTTGGAAGCAAGTGCCTGAAGGGAGTGGATGTTGTGCAGTCAGGGAACTTGGAAGAATGGATGTCCTAAGTGCCCTGCATGATTTTAATGGTGCTGCTTCTTTAAGTGGTAGTTCTGTCCACCAGCAGCCCAACAGACAGTTTGGAAGACAAAACCTCCAAGAGCAGGCATGCATGTTTCAGACTGAGAAAATAGAGGCAGATAGAAATTACTTATTAGAAAACAGTCCAATGGTAGTGAAGGGATCTGACTGTGGCTAGGGAAATGTTGGGGAAGATTACAGAATGTAGGGGTGAGACATGGGGAATGTCCTCAGAATGGTTTATTGGGCATGGAGCAAGAACTCATTTTTTTCCCAGGCCTAAAATCAATGCTATAAAGACTGTGGGAGAACTTGGCTCCTATTCAAGATTTTGCGTATTATAAACAGAACACCCCTGCTGTTAGGTGTTAAAATTGTTACATGAGCCTACATTACAGTGAAATCCCGAAAATTGTTAAAACACCATTGGTACTTACAGAGCTCATAATAATCATACTGATCACAGAGAACAACTGAAAGCAAATTTCAAAATGACCAAAGCATAGGGCACAGTTTTTGTGGTGCTCTTATCATCAAATCTTAACACATATTCCAATTTAACGAATGAAGCCAAACAGTAATAATCATTAATTATTAAGCATCTTATCAAATAAATGCTTAAAATAAAAGCTAACTGTTTCTTGGTAAAAATATCTATTGATTGCGGTGTCATACTTAATTAGTTCAATTAAGCGCTCTTCCAGGAATTCCTTAGTTCGGTTCAAGTCATCTACTTCAGCCACAAGTTTTTGTTCATTTCTCCTCATTTCCACTTGCATTTGCTCTAGGTGTTGCTTATACTCTTCTTGCTCCTTTCTTACAGCTTCCAACTCTTGCTGGGTGCTGTTGAAAAAGAAGTCTCATTAAATCAATTGTGAACTTTATGAAGTAATTTTGTCAAACTGGAGAACTTGTCATGCATTCAAAATAAAAGTAAATTTCTTTAACACTAACTCAATCCCAACACTACCAATGGAAGTATATATTCCTGCAAACACAGAGCAATGTTTAAGCTAGAGGCTTAATAGAAAGAAAATTCACACTTTTTGTTTTAAAGCAGATATCATATTACTGATTAATTATATTACCTGATCTTCCTCATTCCACCACTGACAACTACATTCAACTACTTTGGTCCTAAATTCCTTCCCTACACTTCCACACATCTCTATTAGAATATAAAGCATGGAAACAGGCCCTTTGGCCCAATTCATCCCCTCTGTCCATCTGAGCTAGTCCCATTTGCCTGTGTTTAGCCCATATCCCTCTAAACCTTATACCATGTACTTGTCCAAACGTCTTTTAAACATTGTAAATATACACACCTCCACAAGTTCCTCTGGCAGCCCGTTCCATATACCCATCACCCTATGTGTGATAAAGCTCCCTTCAAGTCTCTTTTAAATCTTTCCGCTCTCACCTTAAATCTATGTCCTCTAGTTTTAGATTGCCCTTCCCTGGGAAAAAGACCATCCACCTTTTCTATGCCACTCATGATTTTGTACATCTCCGTTAGGTCACCCCTCAGCCTCCTATGCTCCAGGGAATGAAGTCCCATCCTATCCAGCCTCTCCTTATAACTCAAGCCCTCCAGTCCCAGTAACATCCTTGTGAATCTTTTCTGCACCCTTTCCAGCTTAATGACATCTTTCTAATAGCTGGGTGACCATAACTGCACATAATACTCCAAATATGGTCTCTATTCTATATTAAATTTGACTCCTTGATTACAACTTCGGTTAGCTGTCTGTAATTTCTGATGTGATTTGGTGTCAAATTTTATTTAACAACTCTACTCTTAAAGTGCCATGGGATGTTTTACCACATCATAGTTACTACATAAATATAAATTGTTGATCCTACTGCAAAACCTTACTTACCCGAGGCTTAATAGCTCCCTTTTTAAAACTGTGTAAAAAAAAATTCAATGCAAGGATCACTTCTAAAGTGATGTTAATATACATTTTTGTTCCCTTCTCAGATCCAGGGATGGCACTTTATCCGTGTAGCTGGATGCCAGGTTGGTCAGGCTGTTACATTCACAATGAGTGAAAAAGATATATAGCTTTCCTTTTTAAAACAGTTAAATACAACAAAAAATCATGTAAATAAACAAATCTTTGCTTTCAGTTAAGCAACAAGACTATTTTAAAATTCTCATTCCAGTTTTAATGCTCCTCCATATCTCTGTAATTTCTTTCACCTGTACTAATAGTTCTGAGCATTGAACATCCCCAAATGCAAATTCTTCACCATAAGTGGTCATTCCATCCATGATAACTGACAAAACTTTGAATCATGTGTCATAACTCCTTGTGTAACCTGGTGTTGAATTTTGTGTCATTTTACTAGGTTATATACACTACATAAATGCAAGCTGTTGTTAGTCCTTAACTTATATTTTCCATGGTCAGTCTCACACAGGAAAGTTCACGACTGGCTTTGTACAAGGCTGAGAACGTTTCACTGACTGCATTTGATCAAATGGTCCAGCCTGCATGGTACTGAGAAGGCTTTATAGACTAGCTGTTCTTCTTCTGTCCGTCATTTTCATATAAACATCAACTAAGTCATGGACAGAACGCTCATCAATAGTATTTTATGGGCCTGTATATCCATCGAAAAGGATAGGTGGAGCCTCAGCTAACCACTTCATCTAAAAGCTAGTGCTTCCAACAGCAAAGCACTCCCTTACCAGTAATGAGACATGCCAGCCTGTGAGGTAAGACTTGAATCTACAAATTTCTGACTCAGAGAGAGTTGCGACATTGGCAAAGCTGATAGCTTTTTACCTAAAAAGACATGCAGTATAAAAACAATGGGTTGAAAAGGACTATAGGTTATGACGGAATAAAGATTGGATATTGCACCCATCACTACAGTGCCTTTGCTAAACCTTTCCAAAATGAATCCCACTGCATATTTTTCTGCTTCAATTCTTTATCTATCCTTAGAAAACATTTAAACTTCAGCTACAAAGTGTCAAATAAGTTTCATGCTATATATGTGGCTAACAATGTTAATCTTCAATATAAGAGTTGAACCATCTCCCCTTAGTGGTATTACTATTATTGAATCTACCACCATTAATATTATGGTGATCCCCATCAATCAGAAATCTAACTAGAGGAAACACATAAATACTGTGGAGCACAGAGCAGGTCAGACGTTGAACATTCAATAAATGAGGTGATGCACCTTCTGACTCTCCAACACCTACAATATTCAAGTCACAAGGATAATGAAACAATCTGCACTTGCCTTTGTTACTGTAGCTCCAACAACATTCAAGAAATTTGGCATCACCCTAGAGAAAACCGACCACTTGATTTGTACTTTATCCACCATGCTAAACATTCACCTTCATCACCAGTGTACTGTGGCTGCAATGCTTACCATCTATATGATGCATTCTTCTTATTCACCAAAGCTTCATTGACAGCACCTTCCAAACTGAAACCTCTACCAACTACAGCGACAAAAGCAACAGGTGCATTCATTGTTTTCCAGTTGTCATTTTCTAACCCCTCCTTATACCATAAAATGACAAATAAACATCATCTTTATTAGACTAAACTAATTTCCAAGTTAGTTGCCCTGAGTTAACAGACTATACAGTATCTACTGACTAAAAGAAATATGATTTCAGTCTGTTAATCATGAGCCTGTTTCCATTCTACCCTCAATAACTGTTAAGATTTCTCAGCCTCCAATTTCTCAAGACTTGGGGAGAGAAGGAACGATTGCTTCCGGTCTATTTTAATGGCCACCAACATTTCTGCTTGAAGTAAGGGGTAGCACATGTCAGGCAATGGAGGGAAATACATCAAGCAATGCACTTCCCAGAAATACTGCATCTAAAGAATATCTGTATGTCCTTGCTCCCAGTTTTGTTCGAGACCTTGGAAATAGTTTCAATTTCAAAAGGTTTGTTTCACATTAATTGCTGAAGAGGAATTAGTAAATTCAAAAATCAACACTATTTTAATATTAACTTAAAATTTTGGACTGCAGAACTGGTAAATGTCCTACTCCATCACATTTCCATACTTGGAGGAAAATGGCCCCAGGTAGCAAAGAAAAACAAAGACTTGCCATACAATGCCTCCAGTGCATGTATTTAAATTCAACTCCATGTAACCTGATGGACCAAGATGTGCTCAAATCAATCCACATTCTGAAGTTTCCCCATGCAGTGTGCATAGCATGATGTAAATATCCATGAACAACTGTCCTAGATCTCCCAATCCTGGAATCAGGCAATGAAGTGAGCCAAAAAGATGTCAGCTGGTGTACTGCTGAGGCTCTACACCCTGAACACCCTGACAACCCTTAATAGGAGGCAAGGCTGGAGCTTGGCCTTGCCTCTGGTCAATGTGAGATTTTTTGGAAGAGTTTTTAAATGCCTGTGACATAGAGATATTTAAAAGCTAAGAAAATTGTTTTAAATAATGTTTAAATATATTTAATGTATTCAAAACACATTAAACCACCAAACATAATTAAAAATTAAAATGAAGTGAAACACATATGAAAAAAATTAAACTTACTTTGCTCTTCCTAATCTCTAGGTCAGAATCCCCATTCAAATGAATGACAATTCCTATTATATACCAGGTCTGGCTGGTACAGAATCACAGGCCAAGGCATTATTCTGATGAATCCCAGAACAACCTGCTCTACCAAAGGAATTTGTCCAGCCACAGGACAGAGCAGCGGAAGTGTCAGCATCTGTTAATCAGGCCATTCAGGACCTGGGGCAGCACCACTAAGTCTGAGATGGATATACATGCATGCAGCTGTAAGCTGGAAATTCCAAAGCTGATTTAAATCATTCCAATATATCCTTTTGCAAAATACAAGCTAAAAATTAGCCTTCCATTTGGCTTTAAACAGTCATACCTGATGAAGTTTTCTGAAAGGGACTTCAGTTTTTCCTGCTCTTCATTTCTCAATAATTGTGAATCTGCAATTACTTGTACTTTCTGCTCCAACTGCTCTTTAAATTTACTGTTGAGATCCTTTTAAATAAACACATCATTAAACAATTACAAATGGTAAGATTGGTATGCAAGTGCATTAATGACAATATGCTCCTAAGTGAAAGTTATGCATTACTGATCCTATTCTTAAAGGTACATGGAGGACTCACTTGCAAATCAACAAGCTGTTTATCCATTAAAGCTATTTGGCTTTGGCGCTCATTAAGGTCCCTTTTCACAGCCTCTAGTTCTTCACTGACAGTCTGTCAATATAAAAGCATTATCATCAAAACTTTGTATCAGCCTAACTTCCACCAAGTTAATGCAATATACCTTGGTCACAATAAGCAATCAACAGTTAAAAACTCGACTTTAATAAGTAATGAAAATTGATTGATTGTTAAAACTAAAGAAAAAAATTCCCCAATTTTCCTTAATTTAGAATTAGAATCTATTTCCAGGCCAAAGAGATCTAAAGTCAGAGTTGGGATCTCTGAGAAAATTCTTCCCCATGGTTAGATATGATATACAGTATCTGAGAAGCAGAACTATTGCACACCCCCAAACAGATGGACAACAGCAAATTTGTGGATATTGTAAGCCCATCTTCTATATTGCTGGTAACGTGTGGTACGAGGATCAGAAAAGAGGGGGAAAAAAGAAAATAAAAGAATCTTCTTCCTTACAAAATAATTAAAGCTGAAAGCTTCACTAAATTTACAAAATAAATTTAAATTCAAGTCTCCAATTAAGAAACAAAATCAAACTAAAGCTAACAGCAATATTACAGGTGACTTTCCATCAGGCTTCCAAAACTGAAAAACTGACAATAGAATTAAAAGACAGAGATTATATACACACCACTGTATACCCTGAAATCATTAACCAAGCAGCCTGTTTGCAGTAACAAAAGACACTACCTTTAATTTATTCTGGTAATCCATCACCTCTCCACTCATCTGAAATTTGACTGCAGACACCTCTTCCTTTGCCACCTCCTGGAGACTTTCTGCTTGCTGTTGTGTTTTCAATAGCTTTCTCTGCAGCTCTTTTACAGTTGTCGCTAAATCTTCTGATCTCCTTAACTCCTCTTGAAGGTGTTCATTCTCATTCTTGAGTGCAGAAGCATTTACATTTAGTTGGTTTTGTTCCAATTTCATCTCCTCAAAAAATGTTGCTTGCTGTTGACAAATGTCATTATATTTCTGCTCAGTGGCATTTTTTTCTGCACTTAGTGTACAAATCTGCATGCCAAGTTCTGCCATTTCAGTGTTTGCCCTATTAAGCAGATCTTTGGTTTCAATATTCTCAGACTTTAATTTTTCAATATATTTTTTCTGTTGAGACGATTCTTCTTTAAAAGTTGCGAGCTGTTCTTCAAGTTCAATTATCTGCTGTTCTAATTTCTCTCTCTCTTTTTTAAGATAATCTTCTTTTTCTTTTAACATCAAGAGTTTCTCAGCATGATTCCTGTTATTTGATTCTATCTGTTCTTTCAGATTTTGAACCAGCATTCTGTATTCCTCTTTCGAACATACTGCAAGATTTAGATTACTCTGTATACTTTCTTTTTCCTCAATAGCATATTTAAGCTTTGACCTGAGTTCTTTATTCACTCCCTGTAACCTGGACACTTCACTCTGCTCAACTTCCAGCTGCTTTTTAGCGGTAGCTAGTCCCATATTTATCTTCTGCATTTCTTTCTCATAGAGGTCTTTCTCTGTCACCTGTGCTTTCACTAATGCATTTTTCTCAGCTATTAAATTCTCTATAAGCTGAGTCTGTTGCTGAAAGTTATCCTCAAGAGTCATTTTTTCTTTTTCTAGGATTTCTACTTTTGCCTGATATTTTTCAACATTCTCTGATAACTGCTTTAACAGGTTAACTTTGTTTCCAGCTACAAGAGAGACAGGAGAATTTTCATTCTGCTGTAACTTTAATAATTTATTCTCCAGGTCTGAAGTCATTTCTTCCTTGATGTGCAAATCTGCTTGGAGATTGAGTAAGCGATCATTCAACTTAATTTCTTCTTGTTTTAGCTCATCAAATTCCAACTGATTTTCTTTCAGTTTTGTCTCTACTTTCTCAACCTGTCTGAGAGCATTTTGTAATTTCTCATTCAATTGTTTGTTTTCTTCCCTTAGCTGTTTCTCTTTTTCATCCATTGGAACCATGGCATCAGCTATCTGGCTCTGTAACTGTTTCTCAGATGCATTGAGTCTATCTATCTCAGCTTCAAGGGACAAACAAGCTCTCTCCACTTCTTTCTCTCTTTCAGCATTTTTCTGCACAATATGTTGAAGTTTCTTATTCTCAATTTCAAGTTTTTGAAGGTCAACCTTGATATGGTTTGACCTACATTGACCATTAGATAATATCTCTTCTAGATCTTGCATTTTTTTTCGAAGATCTTCATTCTCACAGAAAAGTTTATTTCGAACTTCCTGATGGCTTTGTGCCTCATTATTAGCAGCAGCCAGCTGGCTAGAAAGAGTACTTATTTGTTCATCTAATACTTTACATTTGATTAGTGCTTCATCTTTCTCATTTCTTAGCTCCTGAATTGCCTTTTGATTTGATTCAAGTTCAGTTGTATCACTTTCTTGTACACTTTTTATTTCGCTATATTTATTCAGATAAGATTCCAGCTCTTTGCTTTTCTTCACAAGCATAACATCCTTTTCCTCTAATTTCATAGTAGTTTCTTTCAGCTTCAATTCAAGTTCATCTATTATTGAGTCTTTTGATTTCAAATCATTTGTTAACTTTGCCAGCTGTAGTTGCTGCATATTGTTTAACCTTTGTATTTCAATTTCCTCTCTCTCAGCATCATTCAACTTGTCAAGGAGTTCATGGATTTTCTGTGCTGAATCATAGTGAGTTGCTGTCAGTTGTTCCTTTTCAGTCAAAATATCTTCTATCCTTTCTACTAGCTCTATATTCTTCTGTTCTGCTGTGACTAGCTTTGTCTGAAGTTCATCAAAATCGGTATTTTTTGCACCTTCTGATGACCTGAGCCTTTCTATTTCTTGTGTTAGTGACTGCAGCTTTTTTGTGTAGTCTTCATTACATGTCTCTAATTCTGTAACCTTTGACTGAGGTGCCTGTTGTTTTTCAGTGGAATTAACTTGTAACATCTGCAGAGATTTATGAAGTTCTTCCGCATTGCCTTGAGCAAAGTCTTCACACTGCTGACTCAGCCCTTCCACTGTCTTCTTCAGCGTGATGTTCTCCTCCATTGCATCAGCAGCTGATTTCTTCAGAGCTTCTATTGTTTGCTCATGTAATATTATTGTCTTCTGTAACTCTTCCTTTTCCAGTTCAAACTGTTGGATCTTTTCATGCATCTCTTTTTGCTTTACATCAGACTGATCAAGTTCAACACGTAACTCGTCAAGGGTTTCCAGTTGCTCTACTGTTAAAGAATTGTTTATTTCTAGATTTATAAGACTTTCTGGAGGCTGCAACATAATGCAAAGCATATATGAGTTATGCGACAATCAAGTCTACTTGTGACTTCATCAATATAATTTCCTTTCTTCAGAAAAGCACACAGAAACCAGCCCTGTAGCAGCTGCTTAAAGTATTACACATAGGTGCTTTACTCATGTAAATGGAAAGACTAATTTTTGATTTATTCCTCCTTCTGCCAGACAGGGTCTGTACAGCCAAGGATTTTCCAACAGCCTCACCCGTAAATTTTATACAACATTTCTGTGGAGATCTTTACTTGTAACTTCATTGATACTATCTCTGTAAACGATAGATATCAATTTATGATTTTGTTACTCACTTGTGAATAGTTGCTGACCAAACTGCTTATGCTGGAACATCTACTTGGTGGTTTCCAAAGATGAGATGGAGAATAAGACATGCCAAAAGATCGCCTTGAAAAAAATCAAACAAAGCAGTTTTAAACTTATGAGTTTAAATGATATAAAAAAGAATGATTTTATGAACCACACAACAGCATCTTAAATATGGCTAAAGTTCTATGGTGGGATGCAATCCAACAGAAATATTAAGATATGAACTTCCAGGATCTCTACAGCAACCTCTATCAATGTTCACTGGACAGGATAATTCCTATGTTGCAAATGAACAATGAGCACTTAACCCACTAGAATATACCGAGACTGCAACTTCCAATGCATCTTGCTGGTCTGGTTGAAGGTGGGGTGCTTTGGTCATGCTCCTGGAAAGATTAGTTAACTGCCCTAAGTGGCTTATTTATAACAGTTAAATACTCACCTGCTTTATTGGAGATTCAACCCTAAAGTCCTCCACCAGGGTTCAATGCATCTTATCAGGCATACTGCCACCAAATTTATTCTGGGTCCCATTAGTTAATCAAACATTCATTCCATGTATTAACCTCAAAAGAGTGAATGAGAGTAACATGCATACAAAAGAAAGGCAGAGCATCTGAGGTTTGATGCGTAATCTAAGTTAGTAGATCCAACTTGGAGTGGGACTGTATAACTGAAATCAGTTTCCACGCAAAAGAAGTTGGGACTCTAAATATTATACTTCTATTGCAATATGTAACAACTTAAGATGAACACTGAACTGCATTCAGTTGTGATGAACCTAACTGTTACATTTTCTAACTTTCTGCACCCAATTTTCATAGAACAATGGTTATTATTAGTTAACCATGAAAAGAGGGGAATAACCTCAATAATCTGCAGCAATGTTTTAACACTTCTATTAATCTATTCTTCACACTCGTCAAGACGGCAAGACCTAGAACAACAAGATTGCTTTGGGCACAAAAGGGGTACGTAACGTTCTAATGTAATGGCTGGTGGTCTTGTGCTATTTCTGTATTGCAAGTACATTTATTACTTATTATAAACAGTTGAGCTTTCTCCTTAAGCTCCATGTACCAGAAGTATTGAAAATCCTAAATATTTAAATATGCACCATTAGCTTGTTTTGTGAAATTCTTCAACTGATTCAGCAAGTAATAAACCTCCTCAAACAATATCAAAGCACAACACTTCAGATTGCAATCCTTCCCATACGATCAGTTGGTGGTTTGTACATTTTAGCAGCTGGTTACGTGCTGGGCAATTTTTTTTACCATTCCCATTAAATGGCCAAGATGGGAATGACAGAGAGACAATCAATGTTCGCCATTTTCAGAGGAAATTGGAAAGCAACTTTTACACATGCACAGTTAAATAAGGAAATATACAAGTTGCTGGCCTATTTGTTCCATCCTTCAGTGCATGGGTACACCTGCAGCTCACTTTGAGATTCAGCATTTAAATCCTTGTACAGTAAGTTACAGTATTTAAACTTACCCACGAAACATGCCAGAAAACATTATGACTTGCCCATTTAACTAAATATTTTAACAGTGTGGTAAATATTAATTACTGCTAAAAAAAACCTCCACTACCAAAAATTTATAAGTACAGAGTCCAATTGGCAAAATATATAAAATGTACACTTTATTGCTGATCTTAAAAATAGCAGATTTTTCCTTGCAATTTACCATTTCCTGCTCGTCATGTCAATCGATCCCTCTCATAACTTCACATCCTTCAAAAGATTTTACACTGAATATTTCACTTCCACTTAGATCATAAGAAGGGCACCACAAATTTTAGTTGGCCTCAGGCCCGTGTCTGGTCCTCAGAAGCAAAATTAAAGGCTGGGGTCAGGGTGGGCCGGGGGTTGGATGTTACAGAGAGATGGATGGAACAAAATGCAGCACTTAAAGGAGAGAATTCAGCCAATGGAGGACTGGGAGATCAATTTCAGGTCCAACAGCAAACAGAGAGCTGACACAAGTGGTAATCGAAGGATCAGGTGAAAGAATTGGGGGGGGGGGCCAGGTAGGTGGGGGAAGTGCAGAGAACAGGCTGATGTTAGCCTGGAGGGCAAGATTCGTAGATGTGGCGAGTCAGTGCTGCCAGGGAGCCAATGGGTAGAAGGCACGTAATAGGATTTACATTAAGGAATGTCTCAGAGGAAGTGTTTGCTTGAATGTCCAAAAAATGCAACAAGTTCCAAAAATAGTCAATATCATATTTCTGTTAGAATGCTCACTAACTAGCACTTGCAAAACATGATTATTGCTTCCACTTATATTAATTCAGTATTTGTGATGTGGGCATCTTTGGGAAGCCATTATTTGTTGCCCATCACTAATTGTCTTTGAGTATCTGGATGGCAAGCAACACTCTTAAACTGCTGCCGTCCTTCTGTAGATAGTGTTCCCACTGTGCTGTTAGGGAGTTCCAGAAACAATATTAGAGCATCAATGTAAGTTAGGATGGTGCACAGCTTGGAGGGAACATACGCATGGTGATGAAAATCAGCCAGTAGGGGATGGAAGAAGCAGAAGTTGGTTGGACCTTAGGCACTACCTTGACGAACTTCTACATTGATGTCCTGGGAATTGAGATAACTATCCATGAACTTCAATCATCCTTCATTGCGTTAATTTTCACTCCAGTCAATGAAGACAGTGCAGAGGAGATTCACCAGGATGTTGCCGGGATTTGAGGACTTCAGTTATGGAGAGAAATAGGACAGACTAGGCTTAGGAGTGAAGGAGGCAGAAGGGTGAACTGGTAAAAGGATATAAGATTATGAAGAGCAGAGATAGGGTAGACAGTCAAAATCTTTCCCTGAGGTAGGGGCATCAAAAACAAGAGGGCATAGGTTAAATGTTAGAAGAAGGAGTTTTAAAGGGTGATCTGAAGGAAAAGTTTGTTTTTACAGAGAGTGGTTGATAGCAGGAATGCACCACCACAGGAGGTGGTGGAATCAGATATCAATACTATGTTTAAGAGGCATTTAGAAAGACACTCAAATAGACAATAGAAGGATATTATCATAATACAGGGCAACAGGATTGGCGTAGATGGGCAAATAGATCTGCATGGATGTGGTGGGCTGAAGGCCTGTTTCTCTGCTGTGCAACTCTATGATTCTATATACAATACTTTTAATTGTGGACTTACCAACATTCTACATACTTTTCTGCTTTTCAGTACTATGACTGTAAAACTAACCTTAGTCATGAGTTTTTTTTATGGTCTTGTTAACCTAACTCAAACTTAATGATGAGAATCAACTGCCAATCTGAACCCAAACTGAAAATACAGAATCCAGCCCACAAGAAAACCACACAAATATCAACAAGTGCACAAGCAAAATTGCCTTACAATTAATTCTTAGCCAAGTACTTTTCTTTGAAACATGATTACAAGCTATGCAGATCCAACAAGGTGCTCCCCTAATGCTTTCCTCACGCTAGGACCCTAAAGATATCTATGGTCAAAAATCTCCAGGAGTATCACCTATGAGGGCAAAGCTACAGACAACTTTACCTTATCTGCAGATGTAACTGATCTAACTCAAATGACACATTGACACGCAATGGCTGGGAGTGTGAAAGAGGAGTCTTCAAGAGAAGGGCTATTGAGTCCTGCTTCCACCTTGTCACTTCTTCAAAGCCTCTTCATCGATGCTGAACAATTGCCTCAATCAGATAATGCACAACTTTGAGCTCACACTCTGAGTGCCATCCATTCAAGCTGCCCTCAAAACTGCAAAACATTTGAACGTTTTCATTATGACATAGTGGATATAATATCCCCGGTGGTTATAAATTATCTCATCCAGTGACAACCATGGTTCAGTCAGTAGTCTGATCGCTCCTATTTCAAAAGGTCTTAATCAGATGAAAAAAATCAGGATTGTCACATTTGTGTTATAAGAAATGAGTGCTTTATTATGAGGTGCCATCGTTTGGATGTAAAATATCCCAAGGGTCTATTTCAATGAGGATCAGGATCGTATCCTGTGTTGTGACAATAAACAGAGTATCTGATCATTTTCACACACATCTCTGGGGGAACGTGTGGTGTGCCAAATTTGATGCCCCAATTTCCTGCAACAGTGACTGCACTTCAATATTACTTTGCTGGCTGTAAACAGCTTGGTGGTTTCCAGAAGCCATGAGAGACATCATACATTACTTTGTTTCTTTCTCTCTGAATTGCTCAGTTGAAGTGTCAAAGGTCCTTTTCCTTCAGCAAAATATTTCTTAGGTTATCCCTGCTTTTTATACGGGCTGCTGCTGAGTGGTTCATGGTAATGAATGAAGTACAGATCTCTCCAGCTCCCTGTATAATTCATCTGCAATGTCAGTGTCTGAACTGATGCCTGAAAGGGATAAAGCATTTGACAGTGCATCCTCAGGAGTACTGTCATTCTCCGAGGTATCTTACACAGTAGCCTGTTGGTGCCATGAGGTACCTAGGAGAAAAACAGACAAAACTAGAATGGCAGAATAAAGTTAGGTAGTAGCTGATGACAATCTTGAAAATGCGGCTTGAATCTGTGACTGTTGCAGATTACTTGCTGGGAAAATGAAAGGAGAAGATCAGCATTCAAACACTGCTAAGGCTAAGTCACCAACCAATCTTTTGCAGTAGTAATGGCTCCACAAAAGCCACTGAGCCCAAGGGATCCTTGTTTTGCTTAAGTGTAAATGATAATGCTAGAAGTGCTGCAATTGTTTTCCCCTGTCTCTCAGATTATATGCTGCAGAATGTCTTAAAGGAAGATTTAGTTTGAATCTGTTTAGAAGGTCAGTGGAATTGCATGGCAACTTATGTATATAACAGAGACGCTGAAAAGTAAAATGCACACAGGGAAGGAACTAATGTAAAAGAATGTGTGTTTGATATGAACAGAAGCAGTAGTGCTGGGAGGTCAGTGATCGTACAAGAAGTAGAATGGGAGAAGAGAATGGTGGTTATGAATGTTGCCAGCAAACAAATAGTGAATGTGTTTGAAATTCAGAGTTATTACAATGTGCTGTCTGATGGTCCACCACTCAAATAGTACAAACAGAAGAGATAAAACTACCCAAGCCTCCTGCCAATAACTCTGTGAGGACTTTCTCTTCTGCTTTAACAACAACTGCTCTCTCCATCCCTGCCCCCACTCACCCGTCTCCCAATCCACCACCCTCTTCCAGTTCAGATTAGTAATAGCTTTTAATTGCATAATTTTAGGTTTAGTGACAAATTCAAGATAGGGACTTCAAATATAATTGATCAGTTTCTTCTACTTCTCAACGTGTTAATTTAGTTCAACGATTTATTCAATCAGTTTTCTGCTGCTCATCCATTCCTTATTCTTTCCTATTTAATTGTTTTTAATCTGCTAATTAATAACTCAAATCTGAGGAAAATTGCATCTTCAGAATGAAAATTTTGAAGAGAATAAAATACATGTACATATGCGCTTATGTGTGTTTTTCCATTTTCTACATAAATTAGCTAAATACATTTGTTTTTAAAAGGGAACAATCAGAATACATTACAATAAAATATAATTCACTTAACTTTTCAATTTAACATTCCTCTTTCACTATTACTCGGATCGTCTCCCCATTCAGAGAACACTTGAATTAATGGGAAGGACATTTTACATCACTTTCACACAATGGAAACTAGTGCATGTTAATTTCAGCAAGGGATAAACACATACAAAAAGCAGCTAAGAAAACATTTTTGAAATTGTGCCTCTTCATAAGAATTATTGAGCATAAGTAGAACAAACAGCCTCTTGGTGCCTGCTCCACCACTCAATCAGACAAGTAAATAAGCTTACTTTGCCCTAAGGTACCCATAAACAGATTTTAAATAGTCTCCAAAAATCTAATTCCATTTTACTTTTCCAATCAGTTCAACAGGTATTCACAAAATATGCAATTCTCAAATATTCATTTGGTACAGCATCACCTTTCCCTTTTATTGATCAAAATGAGAAATTACCTTTTTTTTAAAGAAACAATCCTTCAGCTGTCCTTGACCAAATAAATCAATATTGGTGGTATGAAGCCCTAAGCATATTGCCAAACTGTGAGCAATAAAGTATGGGGGATGCCAAATATCTCCTGACCCTGATGCCCAACAAAAATATATCAATCTTTATTTCAGAATTTCATGGCCCAACATCCGCAGACTTTCAGGAAGTTCCAATATTCCACAGCATTCTGTGTGAAGTGTTACATCTTGATCTTGCACTGGATTTTGATATAACCTAATTCTAGTTGCAAAAATATTTTCTGGATTCTATCACCAAAGGAAATACTTTTTCAAAATTTACTCAAATGAATCCCTCTGCCATTTCAAACAAATTGATTGGAGCATCCCTCAACTTTCTGAGATCTCCCTCTTAAAGTCAAGGAGCCAGTCAATACCTAATGTTGACACACATTCACTCTGTAACCACACAGTGAAAAACATTTCCACATATAGTAGTTGGAATTGTCAAATTAATAATAATACATAATTCTACAGATTTCTAAATAATGCACTAATGAATTCTGCAGTATGTAGGCTTATTTGATTCATTACTGTATGTTCAATTTCAGTTAATAAATCTTCAAATAACCAAGTCAATACAAATAAATGTGTATTACCGTGCAAATGTTGGCCAAGTAGCATCCAAATCATGCCCTCTAGATGCCAAGTCAAATTGCACTTCATTCAGTTCATAAAGATGAATAACAATATCAGAGACGAGGTGAGATTTCAGCAATGGGCTTCGAGCATAATACCAGTCACTTTAAAATTTGAAAGAAAAGTAAAAAAAAATCACAAATGCAAAATGAAACAAAACGCTTAAAATATCGACACTTCATAGTAGTGAAGATTATCAAGATATGTACTACTCTTTCATAAGTCAGAAAAACACAAAAAATGACAATGTACCTACATTATTCTGTCATCTTATCAAAAAAAACAGGTTTATTACATTGTCTGAAATTAATATATCCTTTATGTTGAGAGACTGGACCTGTACACACTATTGCCGGTCTAGTCTCACCAGTCTTATCCAATTCCACTAAGATGTCTCTACTCTTGCACTCAAAATATTTTTCAATAAAAGTCAACATGGTATTTGCCTTCCTAATTTATTGGTGTACCTACAAAGGCACCCGGCTCCCTCTAAATACCAACACCTTTTCATCTTTTGCTTTTTGAAAGATAACGTTTTTCTTTGTACCAAAACAGATGATCTTACATTTTTCCACATTACATTCCATCTACCACATTCTCACCCATTCACGTAGTCTGATTATGGAGACAGTGGATGTGTTGGGTTCCAATCTTCCAGAATTCCATAGATTCTAGAATGGTTCTCACAGACTGGAATGTAACAACTGTATCTTCCTCTCTAACCTAACTACCACACAGCTTTGTATCATCAGCAAACTTTGATATATTGTACTTGGTCTGTTCATCCAAATTACTGACGTAGATTGTGAACAGCTGGGTCTAACTGCACCATCACACTAATCAGAACCTCTCAAACTGAAAATGATCTGCTTATTCCTACTCTGTTATCAGTCTGCAAACCAATGTTCAGTTCAAGCCTCCTTGTATACTACATCCATCCTATGTGCTTTAATTCGGATAACCTCTTATGTGCCACCTATCACCATAAACACTACAGCCAACAGTTCTACCTTACCTGTTCTGCTGGCAACAATCCCAAAAAAAGGTTTGCCAAACATGACTTCACCTTTATAAATCCACATTGACTCTGGCTAATCCAATTATTATTGTTATCACTTCCTAAATGTTATCACTTCCTAAATTTTCCCTGATATTGATATAAGCTAACTGCTCTGTAGTTCCCTGTTTTGACTTTCTCACCTTTCTCAAGCAGTGGAGATACAGTTGTTACATTCCAATCTGTGAGAACCATTCCAGAATCTATGGAATTCTGGAAGATTGGAACCAAACACATCCACTATCTCCATCATCACCTCTTGCAAAATCTTGGGAAGCAGGTCATCAGGTCCCATTAATTTCTCCAATACTACTTTTTTATTTCTATTGAATAATAAATTGCATAAAGTTCAAGTAAACAAATAATTTCTTTATCATTTTTTATAAAACTCTGTATTGGAAATTACTATGTTAACTAAATTTGATTGGGAAAATAAGTACAGGCAATATAGTTGGAAATGAGAATTTAAAGTTTGGCATTAATTGAAGTGGGACACAACATGTCCTATAGTCCAGAGTCACTTAAAATGCATCACACTTAACTCAGCGCAGGTCAAGTGCCCTACTTTCCAGTGTAATTGTTAAAAAACTGAAGGAAGCCAGTGCTCCATGAGAAATTCATGATCAGAGAAGAGACAGAATAACAGCAGCAAAATCCTCTAAGACTGTTCAGGACCTCTGAATGTGTGCAAGTGAAATTCAGAATTGTCAATCTCATCCACCTCGCTGCCATAGAGAATACTTGTATGACATACTGTTCACCATTTCAGCTGGCACCTTCCAAAGAATATAACTATTCCCCGCTGAGAGGGAACTGAAGTTTACACTGCTGTCAGCAGAACTCATTTGTACTTAATGGGATATGAGGATGGAAATTTGTGTTTTTGTTAAAGTAAATGAAGAAATTCATAATAATTATAAATGGATGGAAAAGGATTGATAAACAGAACTGCTTCTGTGATGACACTTAGCGCCTAACATTGCCTTTGATAATGATAAACAACAATGAATGGTTAAGTGATAAATGAAAATCATGTTTGTAGCAAAAACAAATTGGTTTAGTGAAGGGATAACTACAGCACACTGCAGGAGACAAGCTCAAACAGCAGATTCTAATTCTCCAATCTTTCAAGAGTCACAGAAGTTGTTTTCTCTAATGTAAACAAAATAGTCAGCTAATATAGAGGATTACATTATCATGATCAACTCGAGTACAAGTCCTGGTAAATATCAGCAGAGTAGATAAGCAGAGAGTTAGAAGCTGGTAATATCAGGGAGGTAGGGTCAAGCACAGACAACTACCATTTCAGTGGTCACTATATGTATACCAATGTAGCACTTAGTGGTCATCCCACAGAAGGTGTAATTCTCCCATAGAATGGGGTTCACCACATACTTTTTGTATTCTATCCCCTTCAATCTAATCTTCCCCTTTTCCCAGTCATCAAATCCCTCCTGATGCATGGTGCCACAGCTGCTGGCTAACCTCTACTAATTCATCCAATCGGCTATTCTATATGTATGAGCCTAGATAGTAGGTGATGTTAAACTAATCAGCTACAGAAGGCCTTACCTCTTCCCTATTCAGGCACTTAGTCAGTTAGTCAATTGAACTCATTATCCACTCTACATTTTAGGTTTTTAATGAGTTTCTTCAGAATATAAACTGCATTTGGATGTAACTTTAATTTAAAACAGCTACTACTCAGTAAACCATACATAATAAACTCAATGGATAGGAGAAGCTCAATTTTAGATTCCAACAGAGGACCTAGAATAAATCCCGCACTATATTTCTTAAGCTAAGCTTCAATATGTTGACACATCTTAAATGTCCACAAAGCACTAAGATGTCAACCTTTTGTTGTGTACTTTAAGCAATTCAAATATCTGCCTCTTACCTGGTAACTTTAACGTTCATTAAGCATTGCTGAAAAGTATCAGCCAGACGCTGGTGGACTAAGGAATAGCGGATAAATGCTCGTCCTTTACCAAGAGAGGTTTTTAGCTTCAAAAAAAATTTGAAAATTATCACATCTAGATAAAAAATGTTTCATGGTTTGGCATAACAATACATTCACTGATTTTATATTCTAAAGTTGTTAAAATTAGTTACATTTGAACCCTCTCCCTCAGCATTGCATAATGAAAAGTTCTTTGGAATTCTCAGCTGCATGCTGAGTTTGGCAACAGAAAATTAAGTTACCAAATTAAGTAACATTATAAATAGGGGTTGATTTTTTCATTATTTCAAAGTTTTAATTGATTTTACTTTAATCATATCTGGCATAATCAGGTTAATTTGTTTATTGAAAAATTTTAATCGAGATGCATGAACATTCAGTCTCTATACAACTAAATTGAAACTAGTGGTAATGATAACCACTTATAATAATGCTAAGTTTATTTTATACCATAGTAAATCAATGCATACATTTTTAATGAGTCTGCAGAGATTGATGCATTATCTTTATAGTCATTGGTGACACAAGTCTGAGAGAAGGAACACTCCATATTTGAAAAGGAGACAGGTACTACCAACAATTCTGGCATCTAGGTAAACAAATCTACTAGTGCACTCAAGCTGTAATAACCAAATCTGCAGGAACTGGAGAAAGCACATATTCCCTGAAATGACTTTGCACTCTTGATCATCCCATGCAGATCAGTTGAAGATCAAACTATAACTGCGTAAACTGCAGATAAATTGCTCCTTCAGAAAAGTTACTGAAAGCTAATCTTTGACCTGAAATTGCAGTGCCTTATCTAAGAACCTTCTTGTTTCCTGCCACTTGGCAAAATTGAATGGAAAAATTATTTTAAAGTTACTTCAAGTTCTTTATATACATCTGTTTGTCTGGACGTGAGTATAGCTGGCAAAGCCATCATTTATTGTCCATCACCCAATCGTCTTTGAGGTAGTGGTGGTGAGCCAACTTACACAGCTGCAGTCCGGGTGAAAGTACTCCCTCAGTGTTGCTGGGGAGAGAGATCCAGGATTTAAAGCCAGAGGATGTGAAAGAACGGCAATATATTTTCAAGTCAGGATGAGTGTGACTTGTTGGGGAAACTGCAGCTGGTGGCATTCCATGTGCTTTATTGCTTTTGTCCTTTTAGGTAGCAGAGATCACAGGTTTGGCAGGTGCTATTGGAGAGAGCTGGGTGAGTAAATGCAGTACATTTGTAGATGGTACATGCCAGTGGTGAGGGAAATGAATGTTTAAGTGGTTGATGGAGTGCCAATCAAGTTATCATCCACTTGTTAAGTATTTAATTGTCACCACCATTCATGACTAAATACAACAAAACTGTAGGACCTTGAGCTGATCTGTTGGTTATAAGATGATTAAGCTCTACTTATTGCAGGTTGCTTTTGCTGTTTAGTTGGCAGCTTCAGTTTTAGGTACACCTGCTGTTGCTCCCAGCATCCTCTACTGTCTTCCTCATGGAACCAAAGTTGATCCCAGGGCTTGTATGACTGGAGGTTTAGCAACTACAGTTATCGGGCCCACTGATATCAAAAATTTTTTCTGATTTTTTGTTTTTGTGTGGTTTTAATGGTCATTCCATGCATGCCATAAGTCTGATAAAAATGCAATGCATAACTTCCTGGAATTTTGATTAATCTAATCAAAACTTTCTATCATCAAGTTACAATGACAAAGTAAAAATCACCCTTCAAGTTGTTCAGAACAAGATTCTTTGCTCATGAAGCTGTGTAGTCTAGCAGTGTTCAACCAAGCAGCTCACAACCTCAGTAAAAGAAAACCAACAGGATACTATGATCAACAGCATTTTCAATGCTAAGCCCATTTCATAACAGCTCATGCAGAATAAAGCAGAAGCATAAGTAACAAAATTCACTTTGTTATTCACCTCTTTAAAGAAGCAGAATTAACGCCAGCCTTTATCACTGTGTCCAATAACTGACAGGTGTGCTGCACATGTATTCTTCTAACATCAGCTTAGCTAGATCTCAAGTCATTCAGCAACCTCATCAGGCAGATTGCATCAAGTTCACCTAATTGTCGTAACCAATGTCTATCGTCACATGAAGCACTATCCTCTGAAGACTCCAAGATTTTATTGACCATCATGCACATCAACTACCCTCCACTCTCAGAACATTTTTTCCATTTCAAACAGCTATTGGAGGAGATATCCTCACCAAAAATAAATATCTCACACTCTTGAACCATTAGTTCAGTATACAACATTTACCATTGCTCAATTCCTCATTCATATGTTTTAAGGCTAAATGGTTCCAAGCACCGGAACTTCTCTAAATGGAACAACAATGGCATCAGCTGTAAAGTTTGGATCTTTTCATTATAGATGGCTCCATATAAGGAAAACCACCCTGTATTCCTTGTGTCTGCCTATAGATTTTGGGTTTCAAGTTAGATTACAAATCCTGGGTTTTATCAATAGTAATTTAACAAATTCAAAAACATGCTTCAAAAAGGAAATAAAGTAACTTGGGAGCTGTTGGATTATTGTTCTGTTTGTGAACATTTTATGTTCTTATTCAACTATAAAACCAGGATTTTCATACTTAAAAGTCCAATATTAAAAAGAAAAATCCATGCAAATGGTACAAAAGGACTGTATTTATGGGAATCATCAAAAGCATTTCTTCAAAATATTCATGGAAACATTTTAAAATTTACCAAAAGAATTAAAAAAAACTCTTACTGCCAATCTGAAACAAGTTGTTTGAAGCAAATATCGTAAATAAACATAGTACTGATAAGTGATTGTATTTTCTCTAAAGACCTTCTCCTCCTTACCTCTGGGATAGACTTCACAAAACGAATTCCATCATTTGCTCCTTTCACCTTGGCTAAGCAACTGCAGAAAAAATCCCAATAGTCTCTCTTGTTGCCAAGAAATGAAGTTTTTTCCTTCTGGTCAAACTTTTAATGCAAAGTATGAACAAAAAAAACTGTCAAAACAAAACTTAGTAATTGTACATAAACTACACATAATACAATTTAAAAGGAAGCAAACATGAGTCTTCCAATATAGTCCACAATCTAGCCATATAATTGTAGCAACCATGCTTACCATGATTGCCCCACTCCACACCCATTACAAATTTTTATCATAAAGCATATTCATTTACCAAATTTCTGTTTGACTGCAATAATTTTCAGCTGTCCAACTTTTTTTTATTAAAAATGATGTTCATTTTACTGTAATATACCTCACTTTCTTAGCCCTAAGCTTGTAATAGCTTTCACATTGTAAAATGTAGAATTTTACCTGTTTTGCCTGGAATACACACACAATCGAGTGTTGACTGCATAACTAGGACCAATAAATTATCGTCAAACTCTGAAAATCAAGTATTCAATTATTTGGACATCCCGATAGTTCATCATCTGGCTTACCATGTTCTGTTTTCCATGCTCCCTTTAAACTCATCAAGGCCCCGTTTCCATGCTCCCTTTAAGTTCATGAGAAAACTTATTATACCACTGTGTAACATTTAATAGAAGTGAATTAAAAGTGTGTTTAGGGTAATATAATAGAGTAATATCCAATAGTTTGGAAGATCAGAATGTACGGCACCATCCAAATCCTAAGGGTGCCATATTATTGCAGTTTTACTGGAGTGCAAACTTTTACTTACATAGCACCTTTCATGACCTCAGGATACCTCATACTGAGTATGATGAAAGATCCATTAATATTTGTGAACAGCATGAACAGATTACAGCATCTGTGATGCTGGACCTCAAGTTTAAGATCACTCGCTTCACAGAAATGGCTGAAGATTAAACCAAAGATGATTAGGCAACCTTATAAAGAACTAGGACAAATCAGATCCTCACCATATATTTCCCTGTGGGTTAAAAGTGACATGGAAATGCAAAACCATTATGGTTGATTAGGAAATACTCATAGGTGTATCAGAATACGTTCCACACACTTTAGGAACTTACCTCAAAAGTTAAGCAATTAAAGGAAACAACACGTCCACAGGGATAGTCAAAATATCTCTGAAAAGGAATTGGCTGTAATTGTGGTAAGGGAGTAGACTAGTCAGCCCTTTGAATCTGCTCTGCCATTCAATAAGATGGTTGAATTACATTGTAACCTCACCTCCACATTACGACCTACACTCAGTAATCCTTCATTCCATTGTTTATCAAGAGTCTATCCACATTTGTCTTAAAAATATTCTTTTATATCTGTGGAGGAGTCAGAAAACCATTAAGATTTGCACAGAAGCACATCTTTAGGATCCATCCAAACCAATTCTATGATTACAGCAGAGCTGCTAAATAGTTATTTTGCATCAGTCTACACTACTGAAGATGGTGGTTACAAAGCAAATGGGGAATGCTCTGTATTGCGCATCACGCAAACTAACCTCCCTTCCATTGCCTCCATTTACACTTC
This sequence comes from Pristis pectinata, assembly GCF_009764475.1. NCBI lineage: Eukaryota > Metazoa > Chordata > Chondrichthyes > Rhinopristiformes > Pristidae > Pristis > Pristis pectinata. The sequence continues at coordinate 93,089,190 of NC_067409.1, read as the reverse complement.
CCGCTGCCTCAGAAAAGCGGCTAACATAATAAAGGACCCCTCTCACCTCTGCCATTCTCTCTTCTCCCCCACTTCTATCGCGCATAAGATACAAAAGCCTGAGAGCACAAACCACCAGACTCAAGGACAGCTTCTATCCCACAGTTTTTCACTGTATCTCGGCACAATAAACCAATATTGAGCAGTATTATTTTAAAATAGATAATAATGTTATTTTGGAAGAACAGAAAAGCACAACATTGATATGCCTGAAGATAGTTGATTGAAGTTTATGAGGAGATTATCAAAATTGGTGCCAAATGATAACCTTGCAAAATTCATTTGATTCAGACACCATGTATTTAGATTGGAATATTCTGCACATAACTCAGATATTTAAGCAAGATATGGGAAAAAATGAGCATCTTTTGGCAAATTAGTCTAAAATCTGTTGTTGGGAGATTACTGGAGGATAGGGAATGGAGAGACTGTGAACATTCAAAAATTCCCAATATTTAGACAGACAGCCTGAAGTAAGCCAATTGCATTTTTTGAGGAGGTGACCAAAGCAGGTGTCAAAATTTGACAGTCCTTTGAAAAAAGAGTGGGAGATGTGAGGTCTAGTGCAGGAAGAAAGAGTATTTATTCAATATGATTCACATGAGGGGTAGATTTGATGGATCAGCAACCAGTCCACCAATTTTGCATATGTCTGAATACATGGAGAATTTTGGAAACAGGAAAATTGGAAGACCAGTCAGATTTGTTTAAGGAAAAACATGGGAATTATTACTATGAATAAAGAAATTTAAAACATTGGAGAGCACTTCAAAGCTATCTATTCCAAATCTAGATATACATGTGGGCTGGCATGACATATTAATAATTTTGCATTATTACATGGAAATTTTTTTATTAAATTAAATGATAAGAAATGCCATTCCATCTGTCCATCTTAACAGATTTTTACTGACCCCATTTTACAAAGGGTATGTATGGTCCATTTTTAGAGAGAGATTAAAGAACCCCAGCAAAAGAAATCAACATGCAGTTCAGGTCATAAGGAGATGATATTGCTCTGTTCCCAGGGATTTCTAACATAGGAAAAGATATATGCCTAAAAGTTTTAATGCACTGCTTCGGCACAACAATGGGGTAACTGAACTTTCACTAAATATTTTAGTAGCCCCAAGGCCCAACTTACTAGGCATTGCTTATTTTCTTCTTCAAATACTGCCTTGTTCTCCTAAGGGACAGGAAGAATTTTGAAAGTGGTTTGGGGATAGATCGCACTGATCTCTAGAGTACATTGGTGATAAATAGCAGTGGCAAAACATATCAAAGTGTGCTGTCTGAATACTGTGGGATGAGTGGACAAGGACAAAGGAAAGTAATTCATTTCCCTGTAAGTCTATGGTTGCAAGACTACATTGTCTGGGAAATACCCAATGGTTCTTACTCTGAATAAGCTGCAACATAAAATTACCAAAACATATATGTTCATAAAATGTTTATATAGACTTCAGTCCTTCTGTTTTTGTGGTAATCAGTGTCAACCAAAACCAACCTTATAAACACATAATGGGTGTGTTGCACGATGAGAAGAGAAACAAATTACTGAAGCAATTACTGTAACTTCACTTTAATCATGCACTGTAAATTGCTGATGAACTCTTTGCTTTCTAGGATCTTCTTACCTGAAGGAGGTATTCTAATTTTAAGCAGCATTTATGCAGATTTGTGCTATCATCAGTAATTGGCTCGCCAATTTCCTTATGTTCTCGATTTAGTTCTGAAATTGCATCTGCAAAAGTAATATTATACATGATCTCAAAATTTCATATATGTAAACATTAATATTAGTGAGCAGAAAATCCATCATTCCATCAATTTTATTCATCTTGCCTACTACTGCCTTCATTTTCTTCCATTGTCCCCTTAGCAGCAGCTGCAAACTCCTTTTGTCTTTTGGAGATTGCCTTATTTCTATTTTCAAAAGGTCATTTTTCCCTATTCGTAGGCAAGTAATTACCAATATTTCACAAGGTCTGGTGTCCTGAATTTACACCAGCAAGGTACAGTTTGGGACTGACTGCTTTGCAGAGTGTTTTGCATAAGAATTTCATTGGTCAGTTTATTTACATCTTAATCGGTCATTTCTCAGAGGCCATTCAGCCTAACAAGTCTAGTTCTAGTTCAATTCAAGTTTATTGTCATAGGCATGCATACGTAGGGTATAAATGCCATAAAAATTAGCTTTTTGCAGCAGCAGCACAGTACATTACAAACATAGGTTAACATAAAAAATTAACATAAATTATAGATTACCTACATGACAAAATAATCATAATGACACTGTTGCAAGCCAGTTCTTAAAGCTATGCCATCAATCCCATTCCCCCACTTAATTCCCTTTAAGTTATTCTTTCACACTTGTCCATTATCTGCTCCCTATTTTTTTCACCACCCACCTACATAGGGGTCATTTACAGTCGACAATTAGCTTAGCAATCAGCTTGCCTTAAGGATGCAGGAAAATCCACGAAGTCAAAGACAGAACATGCAAATTCCATGAAGGCAATGCCAGAGGTCAGGATCGAACTCAGGTCACCTGAGCTGTGAGACAACTGCAATACCTGCAGTGTCACTGTTGGAAAAAGGTACCAAAGAGCTGGCGAGCTTATGAATTCATGTGCTGTTTTGAAATCCATACAGGATCCTTGTGAAACTATATAAAACCAGAAGCTTCTACTTCCTTCAATGTTGTTTCAACCTCAGGGGAGTAATGATCACACATTCTTGTTAACAATCAAAAGAACATTAACAAAGGGACAGGAAGAGTCAAGGGATGTAGGAGGCTGGTGATGGATGGAGGCAAAGACTAAAGGACACCATTTCTCAGATATCCTCACAATGCATGAGCATGTCTAGGCAGAAGACCCACCAATAGCTTTAAGGAAAGCAAACATCCCTCCTTCCAAGGGCACTAAATATCACCAACATGATCGAAAATGTTTTGCTCTGCTATTGCTCAAAATACATATGTGGGAAAAAGAATACGACAAGAGCAAATTTAGAAATCCTAACCTTTTAGATCTCGGATTATTCTCTGGATCTGATTCTCTCCGACAGACACTGCTGTTGTTGCCATCTCCACTCAAATATCATCTGTTAATTGGAAATACTTCATTCACTGCAATTAATGAAAATAATGTTGTATCACCTGGGCAGCAGAATAAAACAAATGAACACCATGAGATCCACTGCAAGGTGTTCTGTATATTTCTAACATACTGAGTTGTAGTTTCTCCTCCATTGAGACAGACATATCCAACACAAGAAATTAGGAGGTACAATTACCTAGAAAATGAAAAGTACTTGTTTTCATGCACTAAACGGTTCATTCGAGGTGGGCAAAGTGTCTTCCACAAGCAGGTCTTGCTGTAGAATACCATATAGTGAAATGCTTTTCCTTCCCACACTTGAGAAGTGCAGAATGCACAAAGAAAATCAGGTGCGTTTGGAACCCAGGGCTGTTCGTTAGGGGGACGGTTGGAGATTGGAAAAACTATTGGAATGATGGGTAAACAAAGGGGTCAGGATGAGAGCTGGCAGAGGCATTGGGCGATTTAAGTGGGATCGTAAGACAAGAGCTAGCTGTTGTAGATAATGAGGAGGGAAGAAATTATCAGCAATTGTTGAGAGTATTTAGTAATCAAATGAAGAAAGTCATTAACCAATGGCAAGGGGATAAAATGGTAATCAGGAATAACAGGGAAAAAAATTGATAAGTCAGGGATGGAATTATCATCATGGGAAAAGAAATGTCCATAGCCTGGAAGTGGTCCTGGTAGCCTGAGGCTTGGGATTTAGTCGTCACGGTAGCAATCGGCAGGTGAGAGCTGGGTGGAATGACAAATCAGTGCATGTATTGAGGACCATGAACTTGTGAGGGTTTCTGCAGGAGTGGCCAGCAGACAGTATTAGTCCTATGTGCATGAACTGCAATTTTAGGAAGCAGCATCCAACCCTGCATTGAGCATAGAAGTATATAAATCACAGAATATTTACCATACAAGAAGCAGCAAATTCGTCTGTCAAGTCTGTGCAAGTCGATAAAGGGCTATGCAGCCTTATCTCAGCTACCAGCACCAGGTCTAGGTATTGTTGCCTGTCACTTTAATTCCCCTCGACTATGGAGAAACCAAATGGAGAGGCGGTGACTGTTTAGCAGAACTCCTCAGCTCAGTCCTCAAGGGTGACTGGGAGCTTCCTGTCAACTGAACTTTTCATTATACTCCCATTCTGATCTCTTTTGTTTTTGGCCTCATTTACATTACTTCAAAGAAGCTGAACATGAACTCAAGGAACACCATCCCATTTTCTGACCGGGCATGTTCAAAATCCAATTCAATATTTCCAATAACCAGTCTTTCCAGTTTGTTTCAGAACAGGACAGTTTTGATGAAAGGTCATCACCATGTTGCTGTTACTCTTGTGTTTCCCTTTCCACTGATGCTGCCTGAACAGTTGTCTATCTCCAGCATTCTCAGTCTAATTTCATATTTCCACCATCTGCAGTGTTTTGTATCATAGTTCCAGAATTTTTTCTTTCCTGTTTTTATTTATCTTCAGCTATTTATATTTCCTCCAGAGTGTGATCAACAAGTCTTCAACATCCTCTCTCAGCGAGAACTACCAACAATTGTGCCTCTCTGCGTCTCCATCCTATCACAGATATTCCCCTTGTTCTCTCTAACCCCACCCTATTACATGCAACCTAAAACATTTGATTTCCAACCTTTCCCAATTCTAATGAAAGTCATCAACCTGAAACTTTAATTTTGTTTCTCTCGTCGTGTATGCTGCCTTGATTTCTTAGTATTTCCCACACTTTCTTTTTCTTTGCCTAACAAAATCTCCCTGCCCTTATAGTCATGTCTGGACAATCTTCATGCATTAACACATCAGATCCAAAGTAAAATCCTGGAGTTCATGCAACTCAGAAGTTCCCGATATTCCATTACACTTTACTTTTCATCGAAACGGAATCGTATAGTGCACTAAAACATGGCATCATTTATTCATTTTCAGGCAGATATCCCTTTGAACTCACATCACCATAGTAACTCCCTCACATAACCCTAATTCTGTTTGGCACAGGAACAATTTACAAAGATAATGAGGAAGTATTTACATTAGTGAATTAGAAACAATATTTGAAGGTGTGGCAGGATGATACTAAAGGCAAATAAGTTCTCATTTTCTCATTCTCAATATAAATTAGGTGATTAAAGAATTGTGTTATGATCCAACTCAAAAGTACCTACAAAAATATTCAGCACAAATAAATAAATTGGCAAGAGGCAAGGGTAATTTTATTGATGACATATGCTTGAATTCTGTAAAGGCCTCCAATATACCAGAAATATGAGCAGAGCATACTGAACCTAAAAATACGTATGGTAACATATAAGAAACTAGTAGGCTGAACAGAATGTATGCAAACTGGCGGAATGTGGACAGTGAGTTCCACAGGGATCAGCACAGGGAATATGATAGGTGAGCATCTACATAAAGGATTAAGATATGAACTGTAAGTGCAATACTAACAATTATAAGTAACAGTAAACTGACAGATATGTTTGATGCTGAGAAAGACTGTGCAAAGTACAGGAAAATAATAAACTTTAAAAATACATATGTAGCAAAAGAATTACAAAATAAACAAGAGTGATGATGCGATCTACAAGGGAAACAAGGATGCGACCAACTCCTTGAAAAAGCAGAAGTAAAGTTGTATAGGGATCAATAATGCAGCAATTCAGTAACAATAATGTAGCAATTCATGTTCACAAGGTTCAGGTTCATTATGAATGAAAATAAGCTGTTTTTTTCTGGAGGAACAGAATTTTCAAAAATCAGAAAAGTTGTATTAAACAGTTGGACCACAATTATGGTCTTCATGTTACAAAAAGTATATCACCAAGCCACTAAAGAGTTTATGAAAGAATTTATAAAATGATGTCAGAACAGAGATAATCTCCAAAAAAAAGCTGAACAAGCTGAGTCTGTTTTCTCTAACGAACAAAAAAACTGAGAAATAAACTAGCACAGGTCTTTAAAACAAAGGAAGGCTTGGTAGGATAAACATTGAGGCTTTTCCACTTCGGGAGAAGTCAAAAAATTAGGGGCCTGAATTATAAAATAGTCACTAAGAAAGTCAATAAAGGATTCAGGACAAACTTCTTTATTCAGAGGGTGTTTAGAAAGTGGAACTTGCTGCCGCAAGTCATTGGAGCAAATAGCATTAAAGAGGAAGTCTCTTTCAGTAATATAACAGGATAGGTTTAGATACAACACAGTTGGTGAAGGGTTGAGTAGTGCATAAACAATAGTGAACATCCAGTGAGGCAAATGTCCTGTTTCTGTTGTATAAATATTGTAGATGTATTTGATTTTTCTGAAGACGGGTGGACACATATGCAAATTTTGCTTGACGCTACTTTGAGATATTTTATTAAAGGCAAAATATAAATACATGCCATTGCCATCGTTGAGAAGAGTCAAGGAAGGTTCAAAAGAATCCAATCGTGTTCAAAACTGCGAAGGGATTGTTCACGGATTTTAGGAGAAGCTTTTTACGCAGGACCGACAGATACTACTCCAAAAGAGCAAAGTTCTTCACACACTATAAAATGATAAAGCAGTCAAACCAGATTTAAATGGTAACATTCCAAAGTAAACTGGATGCACTCTTGATATTCAAAAAAAAAGCAATGTAAGGGAAATGGGGAGATGAGTGGCTCTAACTGAACCGTTCAGGAGCCAACACTCACACCGTGGCATCCTCCTGTGCTACTCTGATTCCCGTCCTCAGTATCCCAGGGGATAATCAGACTGCCTGAGACCATGGCCTTGGCCTTGATTCTGATTCTGGCCTCACTCCTCCACAGTGATGCAAAAGCACCGACTGCAGAGAGGAGACTGAAACTCCAGCAGCATTTAACCATATCTCGCCCATAAAGCAGCCTGTCTGATTGCAGCCAGACCCCGATCACTCACCGCCTTATGTCCACACCAGGCCAGGCCGCACACCAACCAACCTCAGGCGTCTGCAGGAGCTACGGAGCGACACCCGAGATAGCCAATCAGTGCGCCCGCTGCTCCGCGGCCAGATACTGAACCAATGAACACAGCTAACGGGGGCGGGACTCAGCGGCACTCTGTCAACAATGGTCCGTCACCTGACCTGACCGAGGAGCGGCATTCAGGGACCGCGGCCTGTCATTGGACATCCCGGCCTGATGGGTACAGGACAGACTGATGGGTACAGGACAGCTTGATAGGTAGAGGACAGCCCGGCCTGATGGGTACAGGACAGGCTGATGGGTACAAGACAGCCCAGCCTAATGGGTACAGGACTTGGGTCACCCCAGCCTGGTGATACAGGACAGCCCAACCTGATGATTAAGCACAGCCTGGGTCATTCCAGCCTGACGGTGACAGGGCAGCAAGGCACACCCCAACCTGACGATTACAGAATAGCATGGGTCACCAAAGTGTGATGGTTACAGGACAGTGAGGGGGCGCCCTAATCTGATGGTTATGTAACACTGTGGGACACCGCAGTCCCTTGGGGGTCAAGGATGACTTGCTTTCATAAAGTTCTATGAGTTTGGGACTTGCAGACACAAGCAAGGCAGAATGTGCTTTATAGGGCAGATGGTGACTGGTTCAGGAGATTATGGCATTCCTTCTGCTCTTTTCATTGCATTTCTGCATGACTCCCACAAAGAGACTTAGGTTCTCACTACCTTCTCTGATGTTCCTTCTCCGTTTTTATTGTTACTTTCCAGAGGTTCCCATGAATCCATGAGGATGTTACATTTGTTCACAAAGGCTTTGAGAACATTTCCTTAAAGCATTTCCTCAGTCCTCCAGTAACCTCGGGCTGTGATTGAGTACAGAGTTTAGTCTCTGTTTCAAGTGTTTGATGTCAGTATTCAAATGAAGTGGGCTGCCCATTGGAGCTGGCAGCAACCACGGGGTGATGATCCCATTTAGATAAGCCTAAGGAGTGAAGTGGCAATATCTCTTATCAACATCATTAAAATCTATAATCTTTCTGTACTTCTCATTTTTAGTAACATGTTTGCACTAGTTTTTCAAGCAAAATTTCAAGGCTTAGATCTTAGATTACTGTTGACTTGGCTCCCACTCATGAAGAAATGAAAGTTAGAATGCTGAAGTATCTTGAAATGGAAGGACACGGTGTTCTCAGAGGATTGGAGAAATGGACTGAAGCAACCCAAACATGGCATTTATTTACAACCAGTCTTCAGTCCTTTCTAACTTTCAGGTCAACTTTTAAAGCAACAGATTCCAATATCCCTTCTGATTATGATGATTGTTCCCTATCAGGGCCAGTGGTCAGGATTGCTCAGTTACCTGTGGGAGACCTTGCTGTTCTTATTCACATCTACTGATTACCCGTTTAGTGTCCACCTGAGCGATTCCCAACATGAATGGCATCCTTTGATGCTCATGTGTTTGTGGACCATTGGTTTCAATCAAGCATGCCTTAAGGGTGGACAATATATCCTTAAGATCTGAGTCACCATGCTCAGGATGATCCTGGATGAAGTATCTGGAAGCCTGAGTTAATGGCCCCACTCTGTTTTAAAATGCCACATCATATATTCCTGCCATTCTGTGTGACTTATCAGCAATCCTCCTAAAACAGAAAGACTTGTTGCTTGAGCTAAATAATTATACTGAACTGTCCAGGACACCAACTCTATCTGTTTGCCTCCACCCTTAGGGAGATTCTCATAATGAGACTGACACACCACAGCACACTACTTAATCAGGCTCATCTCCAGCAGCTTCCTTGAGTTACTTAAGTTACATCCAAAGGAATAGCTACCTCTTGTTAAAGTGCAAGATGTGACTCATTTAGCAGCTTTCTCGTCCCTGGGTCAGGCATATCTGGGCTTAGTGCCCCTCCAGAGACTTCTGCACAAAAATGCAGGGAAACAATCCAATACCATACAGTACTGCTGTACTGGTGGAAGTGTTGTCTTTCAGATGAGGTGTTAACCTAAAGCCTTGTCTGCTGTCTTGTGAATGTAAAAATCACATGTCTCAGCATTGAAGAAGAGGAAGTTATCCTTCATATCTTAGCCAATATTTGTCTCCTACTCCATATTGTTAGAACAGATTATCTAGTCACCATCACTTTGCAATTGTGAGAGCTTACCATGCACACTACAAGGTCTACATTTCAAACCATTTCATTGGTGATAAATGGAAAAGTGCTATACCAATGCAAGTCTATTTTTACTGTCCTCACCATAACTGTTCTCCATCCAACTGAGACCAGACTATTTACTTTTGTAACTGACATAGCCAACAATCTGGTTTACCCATTTCCTGAAATATTTCTGACACTTCCCTAAGCATCTTCTTACTGTCTTCTGTTGTTTTAACTTTATAAGTTCTTTTATCAGCTTATTCCTCTAATGTTGCTGAAAAGTTTGCTGTGACCATTGCACACCTGCTAAATTTACTGATGCTATTTGGGCTACCTAACATTTCACTTAAATCGGGGACTTAGAAGCAAGAGCCGTAGTTCCCTTTTTTCAGCTCTATCATTTCCTCAAATTTGAAGAACTGTAGAGCCTTATTGACTGTGGTAAAGGGGAAGCCATGGTTGAAGTATAAAGGAGACATATCAGAACCACCAGGAAGAAAAGAGTTGTCGTAAAAAGTAAGATGGAGAAATTGAAAGAATAGAATGGAGTTCTCACAGGAAGAAGGATGGATAGGAGTGTAGTCAGGGTAGCTATGAGAATCCATCGGCTTGAAATAAATTCTGGTGAGATAAAAAATAAATTTAATGTGAGATTAAAAACAGAAAGTGCTGTAAATATTCAGTAGGTCAGGGAGTACTGGTGAAAAGAAAAACAAAGTGAACATTTAAGATCAATAATTCTTTAGTGAAACTGGAAAAAGTGACTATTCAATGTATGAAGAAGTTTAGACAAGTGAAGGAGGGTGGTCATGGAGGGGAAACAGTAGAAGCAGGGAGAACAAGCAGAAGTTGTGAACCTGATGTTCTGCCCAATCCTGCCATTTTACTTATTGACCTGATCAGTGAAGGCAGGGTCCTCCTTTACCATATGCAGGTTTGATTTTGATGACTTCATTGTGCACTAATTGCAATTCTAGCTCTGTCCAGAGCAGAGAAGTCTCTGCTCCCTCACTGGAACTAGACAGACGGTAGACGATTCCAAACTAGAAGAGAACATTTACTGTGTTTTATTTTACATTTCCTTGTAGTTCCCTCTTGAACTGGGAAAACATGTCAGTGAACAGTCTTGAATGAAATTCAATAATATTCTGCCAAACGAACTTCCACCCTGAGCCACTACTAATCACCCATTTGCACCTGTCTGCCCAGACACCCCACTACTATCATTGGACACATTGGTGCTTAGTCCACCAACCCCAACAACTGCACAAATTTACTCACAGTTACAGTTCCCCAGTAGGGATATCAGCAAACAAAATACAAAACAAAATATAGAGTCGGTTTGTTTTGGATCAGTTGCCCTTTTCAGATGCTAATGGAAAGTACAACTTCTGTCCTGGATTTGTGAGTTGCAGCAAAATCACAAGTGAAAAACCACAGGTAAAACTATACAGAAAAAAGAAAGGTCCCCTGTAATATTTTTGCAGTTCTGCTCAAAGGAATGCCATAGAGGGGGTAATGTTGACTCTCTTTATTTAACAGTTGAAAATGTATGTACTGTATAACTTTCAGATGAATCCTAGCTAATTTGCAATTGTTTGCATTGTGCTTAAATAGTATCTGCTTGTTCAGATGAACAGATAAAGATTTGGTTTTGTTTATTCACTGTCACAGATGTTTCTGGAGAATGTGTGGAGTTTATTCACAATTATGAAACTTTATTGCTCAATATCCAAGGTGGAAGTACAGTAAAAGGTGATCAGATTTATTATGATCTTCAAAGATGTTTGCTGTGTATGGCAGAGTGGTTGATTTGTCAATTGAGGTAATCAAAAATAAGTTGTGCATGAATATTGTCTGCGTCTGCATCTTCCAAATCTCTAATTTCAGTCATTTCCTCCATAAACCTTGCAGCTCTCTCCTTTTAAGATACTCTTTAAGATCTATTGCTTTGACTAAATTCGTGGTTTCCGGTCCTAATATCTCCTTATGTGGTGCAGTTTCAAATTCCTGGGGAGGTTTCTCTAGGTAAAAGGATGTTATGTAAATGGAATTTATTAGTATATTGAACTCTCACTGCCAGTTTGCTTCAAAAACTTTACAATTATTGAAGAACTTTTTGTAGAATTGTAATATAGGAAATCAGTACTCTGCTTTCCTGCTCTGTACACCACCTTTAAAATTGGTGTTCTTTTTCAATGAACATGACATTTAAATTCTGGCATTGTTTATGCATCTTGTTTGAAGAGTAAGTGGTCAAACACATTCAGTGTTTCCAGATACTGTCTGCACCCAAAGTATTTTTGTTTCTCAGTTTGCCTGCTGCTTTCTCAGCTTCTTGATGATCAGGACTGAAAATGAGGCTGGATTGGGTAATTTACTGTAGAATGGAGTCAAGGACACTCACTTCAAGGACAGAGTCATTATTGAGGAGATTTTCAAAGTGTTACTTCCAGCATGAATTGACTGCATTTTGCCCTTGTTAGGTTCACTTCCATTCTTGACTCTCAGTAGATTGGACCTTTGGGTGCTTGGGTCTTAGTTCGCCTTGAGAGAGCAGAAGAATCCATATACACCAGAGTTATCAGCAAGCTGCTGGGCCTTATGCATTCTTTCCACTTCTGTAGGTCACAGGCTTTCTGTTGGACCTCTTGTTAAAGATATAGCTGATCCTTTTTCTACGGTCATAATTGAGTTTCTAACCTAAAACATTTTACACGCTATAAGTTAGCTGATATATCTCCTTGTCATTCTCATCAAACCAGCCTTGATGTCTTCTTGAAAAAAGACAAAGACACTCTTCATGGTGCCAGTTATAGTGCACCTTGAAGCAGATGAGGCACTGTAAGCCTCCAGGTCATCTGTTGGTTTGTCATCAAGATGTCTTGGCAGTGCTGGCTGAGAAGCAGTTGCAAATTCAAAACATTGTCTACCACATCTGGGATGAAATGGATATGCCAAGGACTTCAACGACATAGTAATTATAACATCTTTGTGAAAGGAGAACAATCTGTAGCAACAATTGTTGGAACGCCATTGGAATCTTCCTGCTGTCTGTCACAGGGAAAACCATCATCAGGGTCCTTCTCAATTGCTTCCTCCCTTTGGCTGGAGAGCTGCTTCCTGAATTGCAGCATGGATTCTATTCAGATAGAAGCACGAAGGGCATGATCTTCACTGTGTGCCAACTCTAAGAGGAAAACAGTGTACATCCTCGACCTCTATATACAGTATGACCATGTTATATAACCTCAGAACAGTCTTTGACTCCATCTTTCAAGAAGAACTGTGGAAGATATTATTCGAATTTTATTACTTCCGGAAAGTTGTCTCCATTTTACATTTGCAGTAGGTCCACAGCAGACCATATCTCAATGCAGACTGGTGTTAAGCAAGGCTGCAACATTGTCCTACACTTTCCTCAATCTTTCTCTCCATGTAGCTGCACTTCACAACCGTCAGGCTTCCCACATTGACTGAAGCTAATCTACAGGACAAATGGGGTAGCCCCAATTAGCCTTCCTAATTTCTTGATGAAGTTCTTTCCCACTTACTTTGTATTCCTCAAATGCCTTGTCTGATTTCAGCTTCCTAAATATGCTTCCTTTTTCTTTTTGACCAAACTTACAATATATCTTGTCATCCAAGGTTCATGAACCTTGCCATCCTTATCTTTCATCTTCACAGGAACATGCTGGTCCTGAATGCTAATCAACTGACCTTTACATGCCAGATGTGGATTTATCCTCAAACAGCTGCTCCCAATCTACTTTCTCCAGTTCCTGCTTTAAAAGGTGTCTCACCACCACTTTTTCAAGGGCAATTAAGGATATGCAATAAATGCTAGCCTGGTTAACAACACTGACCTCCAGAAAATGAATAAATGTGAAAAATGCAATCTACCTGTGATCACCAGCTTTTGGGAGGCCACTCCCAGATGGGATATAGACAGGAAAGCTGGATTATATTTTCCTACCTAAACTTCCTCTTTTATCTGTTCCAAAATTAGGAAGTAAAAGTGGAAATTCTGTCCTTCAACTCAGTTGAAAAAAAGATCAGATTTTAGATATCTGTATGCAGTTCATTTTATTCCAACAACCACATTCCCTTTGTTTATACAGCTAATTAATATAGTTTGCTTTGTTTCCCCCAATAGATTTACTGTTTGTCTCCATTTACTAAATATCATACATTTTGTTTTATTGGCTAGTTGGAGAGTTTTTTTAAAGTATCAGAAGCTGATATTATGAATATTATTGGCTAGGTTTCTGAAGTGAAAGGAAACATTTGGGTCACATTGCTTCAATTCTGGCACAAAGCTTCAGGTAAGAAGAACGTGGATCAGAGGCTCTCCTTATTTCCACTCTTCCTGCTTTTATGATACGAAAGTCCAAATGGCTCCATTCTCTGTTGGTTCGTAAATACTATATTGGAGAAAACACTGACGTTACTGTATGCAGCTTCATCATCTGAATCTGATGAATATTCTGACTGATGGATTACATGCCTGCACTTAGGTTCTGATGCTCATCGAAATCTTTCTTTTCAGTACATGAACTATGTAGATAAAGACCATTCCTCCTCAATGAAGCATGACTATCTCACAGACTTTATGGGGAAATGTCTTCAATACACCTATACACTCCACTCGTCAGGGTCCATTGTATGTTATGAATCTCCATCTAATTCCTCATCTCCAACAGAACCACAATGATGCAGCTGGTAGAGCTGCTCCCTCACCGCACCGACCTCCTGGATTCAATCCTGATCTCCGGTGCTGTCTGTGTGGAGTTTGCATGCTCCCCCTCTGACCATGTGGGTTTTCTCCACTTGCTCTGGTTTTCTCTCACATCCCAAAGTCGTGTGGATCGGTAGGTTAGTTGACCACTGTAAGTTGCCCCTCATGTGAGTTGTAGAATCTGGAGTATTAATGAAATGGAGAAAAATTCCAGAAAGCTGCAGCACAGAAATGAACTATGTGCATGAAAGACAGAAAGCTAGCATACAAGTGAACAAGTAATAAGGAAAGCTGGTGGAATGTCGGCCTTTATTTCAGAGGGGTTTGGAGTATAAAAGTATGAAAATCATACTGCATCTGTATGAGCTACTAGTGAGACCACATCCAGAGTACTTTCTCCCGCGCCCCCCCCCCCCGCCCCATCATTTAAGAAATGATGTTATTTCATTGGAGGCAGTTTTAAGAAGGTTCACTAGGATGATGTCACAACAACAGTAAAGGAAAGAAAATTGCTAAGTTTTGGCTTTCTGAAGTCAATGTAGTGATCACCCTCACTTTGTAAATTATATTGCAAGCCATCATTTGTGACATGTATTCCAATTCAATATTCTTCTCTTGACTCTGTTGCCATAGGATTCTATCGCCAGTGGCGTGTTTCTGCTGGGTATTGTTTTTCAACAAATATAACTGGATGAGGCAAGTTTCTGAAGGTTATCCCTTAAGGTAGTTAATGATCTATGAAGGTACTTGAAGAATGCTTTAACAGAGACTGGATTTGGAAGTATTCAAATGGTGAATCCAAATAGAAAACTTAGAGAACTTTAAATTGGAGTGTGTGCCACGAGTAATGACTTGCAAATTAATTTACTAAGGGAGGATGATCAGCATAATGACCTCTGATGGTCAAAACCTAACAGGAAATTTGGCAAGTCTCTTACCTTTGCTGTCTTTACCATGTCATTCAAACCTTTGTGAACTGATCTGCCATTCTGTTGTGAGAAAGGTGGCATTCCAAACAACGGTTACCTCCTCATGGTTCTACTGACTAATTTCTCTGGTTTTCTCCAATGTGACACCAGCATTCTCATTCATTTCAGAATTTTAAGGTCTGCACATGCAATTGGTGTGCATGCATTTCGCTTACTTCAGCACCCGGAAATGGTCTGAATCAGCTGGGCATTATTTGATCATGCTACCATGGAGTGATTCTCTTTACTGACAAATACTTTCACAATACTTAGCCTAAACACAGTGCAGTTTAAAATGTAACCAAAAGATGGGGCCAGAAGTATCTGGGCTAGCTTTGCTTGGAAGCAGCTGCTGTCCAGACCTCAAGAGGTTTGAAACACCGTAGATAAGGACTTCTTCCACACAAGATATTTATTTTCATTTTATGCAGGAGATGAGGCTCTGGGCTGCCAATAAGTATTCAAATGAATTGGTCTATCAGATTTTGACATGATGAATGACAAAATTACCCATTGGATGGAAGTTCTATCCTACCACCATTCTAACTCTCCAATTTGCCCCACGAAAATTCAAGTACAATATGTTTAATTACATATAAACTTGCCAACGGGAAGTGTGATCAGGTTTAGGAGATGGATAATGTATCTTGCAGTCCTTTTCCCTCCCTCATTTATGTCCCCAGGAAAATGACAGTCAGGTCCATAACATCACTCATAGATATTAGTTTTATTCTGATGCTATCCCAAACAATTTCTGTAGATCATCATTGTCACTATTGATTTCAAATCTAGCATTCCTTAAAGATGTGAGGTGTTTTACCATATTTGGAAGCCATACTGTGCTATAGATTGGATGCAGTCCTGTTCCACAATTATAGCACAACCTCAACGGAATTAGGCAGAATCCATTAACAAGGAGCAGCTGAAGCAAGTAGCAATGACTCATTTCAAGGGAAGCTAGGTAAAGAAGGGAAAAAAAATGGAAGGTATCACTGAAAAGGTTGCATTGTATCAAGTATAAAGTAACTTTTTTTGTGCTACCTTGTGTACCCTTTTGTTACCTTGCCTCCAGTTTCACCACCTTGTGCAGCCTAACCTGACAGCTTCCTTGTATGTCTCATTCACAGCTGAATGTCTCAGAAAATTAACTTTTCTTTGGGAAGAAAGAGGAAACTGCAATGAAAGTTTGTGAATGGCATGAACCATGGGCCAGATCATTTGACATGCTGTTTGCCACCCCCCATCTAAGAGAAACATCTACTATTCACACCTTTCGGCAAACCCTTAGCAACCCTGCCAATCTCCTGATAAAGTCCAGCAGTGCCTTCCCCCAGCAAATCCTATGCTATACTGGTATCTTCAGTGTACATGGAAGGTCACAGGACTGACCTTCAGGTGCATTGTTGACACGAGCACTTAAGGCACACAACCTCACATTAAAGGTCTGATACTTGTATTTTCTTCATTACTGTGGAATAACAGAATAAGAATATACCAGGATCAAACAAGTATTTATTTTAACTGGTTGGAATATTGGAAACTGTGTTACATCAAAGCACATTATAAAATAGTTTAAGGAATTTGTATTTTAGTCCAATCATCGATGAGTAACAACACACTGCTTCCTTCAAAATCATAGAATCCATAAGCACATCATTACTAAATCTGCAGATTTAAAATCCCTACAGGACATTACCACAAAATTAATCCAACTGCTCAATTTTACTCCACAAACCTTTTAAAATATTCAACTGTGATTTCCTGAATGGTGATGAGTCAACAAGAGTGAAGCATGCAGCAAGACCATGGAGCTGGGAATGAGTGTTGCTGCCCTCTGGCGTCACCAAAAGGGATTTCATCTTGAAATTCAATTAACCTGCTCCTTCTGTAAATCTTGAATGGGACCCCTACTTGTTGACAAAGCGTCTTGTAAGAGAGTTGTTCCCAAAGTCATCCTTTATTTAAGCGGTCCCTTGGGATTGAGGATTGCTTCTGTTTTTGTACACCCTGAGGTGACTGATGAGGCCAAATTGAAAGATATTCCTGTGAAAGGCAAGTGAATAGTTTATACACCCGT
Source organism: Pristis pectinata (assembly GCF_009764475.1). Taxonomy (NCBI): domain Eukaryota; kingdom Metazoa; phylum Chordata; class Chondrichthyes; order Rhinopristiformes; family Pristidae; genus Pristis; species Pristis pectinata. The sequence continues at coordinate 93,072,172 of NC_067409.1, read as the reverse complement.
TCTGTTGCTTATGTGAGGCCTCTGTGTGCTTCTGATGCATGGCCTTGAGTATCTCAATACCATTTGAAATGCTCTTTCTCCACTTTGATTAGGCATGGGGCAGGGGTTCCCGAGAGTTAGTAGGGATGTTGCAATTTTTCAAGGAGGCTTTGAGCATATTCTCCGTAAGTATTTGTAACTCAAAGACAAGGAGTTCAACATCTTTTTAAGTGTCATTCTAATAAACAGGCCTCATAAATGAGATCCACTGAATTTGCTAGTGGACTGAATGTATGTGCAGATTAGACAGTTTGTAACAAGAAGGATTGGGCTGTGAGAAGAATTGTTCCATGCAGAAGCACAGGACTAAGAGTAATATTCGCCATTGCAGTATTTTTTTGTGTTGGGCACTATACAATGTAATTTTTTTGAGACCTTTGGAGGAAATCCATATACTGGATGGTCAGGAATGTAATTATGATATACAAATGGATTATGCATATATTAGTGTTGCAGTTAGTGTAACGCTATTACGGTGCCAGTAACCTGGGTTCAATTCCCGACGTTGTCGGTAAGGGATTTGTACATCCTCCCTGTGTCCGCATGAGTTTCCTCCGGGTGCTCCGGTTACCTCCCACATTCCAAAGACGTACAGGTTAGGAGCTGTGGGCATGCTGTGTTGGCGCCGGAAGAGTGGTGACACTTTCGGGCTGCCCCCAGCACATTCTCAGTAACGCAAAAAGATGCATTTCACTGTGTGTTTCGATGTACATGTGACTAACAAATAAATATCTCTCACAGCATAATTTATTTCCATTGTTGCCTCAATCTGACTTGTTATGCTTTTGTGGGTAAAAAATTTAAAAGGCACCCAATTTATTTCTGTGGCCACTGTGTGCCATATAGTCTGATTTGCCAAAAGTGAATGAATGTCAGTGGGAATACCAACTTAGAAGGTTCTGATAGTAACAATGCAACAAATAGCTGGTAAAAACATTGAACATAGAACGGTACAGCACCCTCCTCACCTTTAAGCTGTGCCTTCTAATAATTGATATTTCCACCCTAGGAAAAAGACTCTGACTATCTATCCTATCTGTGCCTCTCGTAATTTTAGATAATTCTGTCAGGTTGCCCCTTAGCCTCCGACGCTCCAGAGAAAACAACCTCACCTTCTTGCTAATGTTCCCATGCAGGCAACATCCTGATAAACCTCTTCTTCACTCTCTACAAAGCCTTCATATCCTTCCTATACTGTGGCAATTAGAAGTGCACAAAATACTCCAAAGTGGCGGAACCAAAGTTTTATACAACTGCAACATGATTTCCCAACTTTTATGTTCAGTGCCCCGACCAATGGAGGCGAGAATGCCATATGCCTTCTTTACCACTCTATCTACTCGTGTTGCCACTTTCAGGGATCTATGGACTTGCACCCCAAGACCCTTCTGTATACCAGTGCTCCAAAGAATACTGCCATACATTGCATACTTTCTTCTTGCATTTGACTTCCCAAATTATATCCCCTTAGCACACTTGTCCACATTAAACTCCATCTGCCATTCCTTTGCCCAAATTTCTATCTGATCTATATCTTGCTGTATCCTTTGACAACTTTCCTTACTGTCCCCAATTCCAATTTTTGTGTTGTCTGCAAAGTTAGTAATTAGACCACCTACATTTACATTCAAATCATTAATCTATATTTCAAACAGCAGAGGGTGCGGCACTGATCCTTGTGGAACACCACTGGTCAAAAATCTCCAGTCAGAAAATAACCCTCCACCACTATGGTCTGAGTTCTATGGCTGAGCCAATTTTGTATCCAGTTTACCAACTCACCAGAGATCCCTTGTGAGATAACCTTTTGGACCAACCTACCGTGAGGGAGCTTGTCAAATGCTTTACTAAAGTCCATGTAGACAACATCCATTGTCCTACCTTCAACCATCATCTTTGTCACTTCCTGAAAATACTCAATCAAATTTGTGAGACAGGATATTCCCCACAAGAATTGGATACAAAATTGGCTTGGTCAATATCCAAATTAACGTTAAACCACAAATCCCAGTGACTTTTCAGGTTGCAGTCCTCTGAATCTGTAGATTTTGTTTCCATTATCAACACTGATGTCTGTAGAGGTCAGAACCCATGCAAAAAGTGACCTAATTCTCATTTGTTTTTTTCAATATTTAATACTGAAACCTCCCCACTCTACCCAACCTTTTGCATTTGGAGTACCTATTATGAATTTATTCCTCAAGCATTGTAACGTGCACAGTTGGACACAGACCTACATCAAACTGTAACAGCAAAAAATAAAAATTATATAAATATATAATTTAAGTAACTGTTTTCTAATTATATAAAATGTTTGCACCACTCATGTAAAATGAAGAAGATGAGATATAACAAAGTCCTATGTAATATCTTCTCTAACATTGTCTCTCCATGACCTCTCTCTGCCACTTTCTATGATGGCTTGTACACTCTCTTCCAGGGAAAGACAAGATGTGTAAGATGGGCGATTCTTCCTGCACAGGTAGCCTGTTACCTACAGCTGTATGCCAGCAAGAACACAATGTGTTAGCAAGGATCTTCCAAGGTATTCAGAGAATCTGCATATTTTGGTGGAACAGTTGGAAGTCTGTGCGTGAAGTGTGAATTGTGGGGTAATAAATTTTTATTCCAGTGCTGAGAATATAAACACAAAGAAAAAAAAAGTTTTTCAATGTGATTGCAGGATTTTTCAGTTCTTGATTCTGGGCTCCTGGCATCAATGGCCTGACCAACTTCTTTTCAATCTCTGCTCTCCTCTGGTCTTTAGGAGATAAAGACTGTCCCTCATCCTCTCCATTGATTGCACCATGGCATCTGCTGTAGCATCAGAAAATGTTACTGCTCACTTACTCCCTCCTTTCAGCATGCAATTACAGAATAGATCAGCTTTTCCCTCCAGCACTGTAGTGTAAATTTTCCATCCAGAATCCCACTGTTTTTTAAGGGTGGCTGGCTGTCATTAAGAGTTATCTTGGCCTTTCTATGTTTTAGCTTCCGACATCCAATAGGTTAGCTGTTAATGAGTGATGTACATGGTGCTCACTGTTTACATGATTTGGCGCAAGCTGGTAGCTGGCTCCGTGCACTTTCTCTTCCTCACCCCTCCACCATGGTCTTGGCCCTGGCTTCAGATACAATGCAATTTCTAAGGCCTGATGCCTCCATTTCCCAAGCAAGAAAAAAACAGGCAAAGATTTACTAAAGTAGCATTTTCAATTATATGATTTTGTTCATCAAAATACCTTGACACAGAATCAGAGTAAAGGGAAGTACCATTCTAAAATGCTTACACAAAAAGTTTCACTATTATGCTTTAACAAAGCATTGCAGAAAATTGCAAAACCAGGAATTAATGCTTGAAATTGGGAAATGCATGTCATTGCAAAATCAGTAATGACGCAGAGATGTTGCTACCAGGTCCATTGAAGGGAATTTGGGGCCTGGTAAATCACTTCAGCCCAATCTGTGAACAGGAGAAGAGCATTTGTGTACCTCGTCAGGCTCCTCCACTCCAAGGAAAACAAACACAGCCCATCCAGTCTCTCCTCATAACTGAAACACTCTGAAATATCTCCTGATTTCAATCCTGGAACACCTGACCCTAATGTTTAGAACATGCCCCTTATTTATAGACTCCCCAATCATTTATCCTTTAAGTTTCCCTTATGTTGTTTTAATTGAGCTTCCAACCAAATGGCATTTTGGAAATACATATTAGTTAATTTAGTAATTTTCCAATAGTGCGAAAGTTACAATGTTATTTCTATTAATATTAATGTGCATTATTGTAGTTAAAGCAAAATACTGCAGAAGAATTCAATGGAATTTATGCAGGGAGGTATAGGTGGGATGCATGTTCAAATTGTACAGTATTTCTCATAGCCTCTGCAAGTAAATTAGTGTTAATTTACCTCTGCACTGGTGAACTAAGACATGTCCTTTCATTTCCCAAAAACACTTTGTCTAAATGATGCACAAATGCTACTATTGAATAGAAGAATGCACCATCTCACATTGGCAACATCCTTTGGCATGAATTACATCAATGTTATTTCGTGGAAAACAAAGTGTTAAATTATAAACCTTGAATTTAATCTGTTTAGTAAACTGTCAGAATAATTGCATCCTTTGCATTTTGAAAAAATAGTTAAGCATTCTTGTTTCAGAATAATTACTTGATGCTGCCTTGTACTCAGAAGGACCATGATAACTTGTCTACTGGACATCGACTATTTCCCTAAAGAATGGGTTCTGATCCTTTAATGATTGTCTGATCATCTGCTATGCACAGAAGCTTCTTGTCTCAAGTCAAAAAACAGTGTGGACAATTTTCCACGCTGAGACAATCATCAATCAATCAGAAAGTTAAAACGTTAATGTTAATTGGTATCAAAGTCATATCCAATGACAATGGCCCAAAAGATTACCAGAAGGAACTGAGTCAACAAACCCAAGCCTGAGGTAAAATATGACTTTAAAATTACCATAAGACTATAAGGTATAGGAGCAGAATTAGGCCATTCGGCCCATTGAGTCTGCTCCACCATTCAATCATGGCTGTTTTTTTTTCTCAACCCCATTCTCCTGCCTTCTCCCTGTTAACCTTGACCCTTCTACCAATCAAGAACCTATCAATCTCTGCCTTAAATAGACCAAATAACTTGACATACACAGTGCTCCATGGCAACTAATTCCACAGACTCACCACTCTCTGGTTGAAGAAATTCCTCCTCATCTCAGTTCTGAAGGGACATCCCATTATTCTGAGAATGTGCCCTTGGATCCTAAACTCTCCTACCAATGGAAACATCCTCTCCACTTCCACTCTATTCAGGCCTTCCAGTGTATGATCACTCCACACTATATTGCCATCACTCCAAAATCATGACAGACTAATCTATCCCTTTCTTAATTCGAACTTGTTTAATGTAGACATGAAATCAGCAGTATAAAAAGGCTTGATGATTGAGCTGCAGAGTGAATTTAGTGTGCACTGAGATTCTGAGTAAACAAGTCAGGAGACATCCAAGAAACATCAGTCAAGAAGGATAGGAAAGCAAAGCTTCAGGTTAAATCTCAACATTGACAATCTGACCACTGGCGGTTCTGGTTCAAGAATGCAATTTCCTGTCCATTTTCATTCCCTTTTTTGTTATTGGACTTCAGCAGAATAGCATTTAATCACACCCATAGTTTCAGGAACTTAAACAGCTCAACATAACTTACTGTTAACATTTTAGGACTAAACTTGTTCCACTCACTGGCTAGGACCAGTGTAGACATCCACCCAATGAGACTGTTTTAGCATTCAGTTAGATCATGGCTGCTCTTGTTACACTACCTATCCAAGTCTATAACTTCTAATACTCATATTGTGTCAGCTTTATAAATGCATCAGATGTAGTGGTAATTTTCCAAGGTTCAACACTTAGCCAACCTTGAATGTTCCCGTCATTGATACATTGTTGGAAAGCAGGCATACAATACAAATCTCCTGTGTAGTGGGATTACACACATAGATACCTGAAAATTTATATTTCATTTGTTGAACAAGTGTCTTTCAATTCTAGCTTTAAAGTTTTCAATTAACCCATTCAAACTTCATATAATTTTGAAGGAGAGAGTTCCTGATTTATATCAACCTTCATCTGAAGAGCTTTTCCTGACATCATCTCTTTATTATCCAACTTCAGTTTTGCTCTAGAATCTCCCTCACCAAAGAAAATAGCTTCAGTATACGCAATCAAATCATTTAGCAATTTACAATATCTCAATTAGATCATCCCTTTATTCTTCAATAGACAATGGTTTACAAACCTAGTCTGTACAACATGATGTCACAATTTAATCCTTTTAGTTCTGATGTCATTCTGGACCACAACCCCTCCAAGGCTACGATCTCCTTTCTGATGTGCAGTGCTACAACAGGAGTGCAGCAGAAAAATTAACATTTCTATTAACTATGTATTCCAACTTCCTGAGAAAAAGAAAAACAATACATTCAAAAACATTTTTATACATGTGCACTTGTCCGATTTCTGTATAAATCTCTCTGTTCATCCTAGCTTCTCATCATTAAGAAAATGATCGGGTCAATCTTTTTAAATTGCAGTGTCAACAACCTCATATTCAACCTACTCAATCTTCTGCAATTTTCCATACTGACCCAATCTAGTTGTTGCAACTTTCTACTTCCATCCACACAATTAACTTTGTGACCTAAATTAGTGTTACTGGCAGATTTAGACAAACATTCATCTACTCCTTCATCAATTTCATTTATATGCAGTGCATATAAGTAGAAGGGTATCTTTAAAAACTGAATGTACCATATGTTATCTTGATGCATTGTTGTACCAGACTGAAGTTTATTTCATACTGCCTTCAGTGAATGATGTTTTGTGTGCTTATACAAGCAACAATACAACGAAGCCAATAGACACAACATCGGCATTGAGTTTCTCACTTACTGCAACACAGGAGGCCACTTGGCTCAATGGGTGCATGCCAGCACCCAGCAGCCTAAACCTCTTAGTCCCATTTCCCCTGTCCTTATTTCCTTGTAGCCCTATAACTTACTCTCTCTCATGTGCTCATCAACTCTACCTGATTCCTTAACCACTTATCTGCAAAGAGGAGTAATTTACAATAGCCAATTAACCTACCAGCACATTTTTGGGAGGATATGAGAGAAAGTGAAAAAAAGTGTCACAGGGAAAATATACAAGATTTGTGCCAGCAGTACCCAACATCTGAATTCATCCCAAATCCCTGGAGATGGAGACAGCATGGCCAGCTGTTGTGCCACTTTGCCACCTTTAGTTTGGGATACTCCTGCTTTGGCGAGTACTGGGACAGCTCCAATTTTCCAAGATTCCCTGGATTCAGAGAAGGCTCCATTAGGTTGGAAAATAGCAATTGTAACTGCCTTAGTCCAAGTGTGAAGGAGAGAGAAAGCAGGAAACCACAGGCTAGTTACTTTATCATCTCTCATGGGGAACATATTAGAAGATGTTATTAAAGTTATTTTAGCAGGACACTTAAAAAGGTTCAAGGTCCCAAGCCCTGAGATGCAGAGGATCTGGGTGTCCTAAGCATGATTTGCAAAATACCTAGTAGGCAAGTACAGCATATAATTAGGAAATCTGAGAGAAATTACTTGGGGAAGCTATGCAAAAGTAGGGAGAATAATTTTCGGTTATGTGGAGCATTAGTGAGACCAAATCTAAAGTAAGAATGAATGTTAATGTTAATCATTTCAGAGTAAGTTGACCTGGAATCTGCAGGTTGTCTAATGAAGAAAGTTTAAGCATGCTTGGCTTGCACCTACCTGAATTTAGAAAAAGGAGAAGGGGCTCGATTGGAATATATAAGATCCCGAGGAGTCTTGACAGGGTGGATGTTGAGAGGATGTTTACTCTTCTGGGAGAACCTAAAACTTGGTGGTTCATGAGTCTTTGGAACTTATTTTCTTCAAGGGAGGTGGAAGCAGAGTCTGTGAACAAGGTAGAGGTAGATGCATACTTGATAAGAAAGGGGGTGATAAGTTATTGGGTGTTGGTGGGAGTGTGGAGCTGAGGTTACTATCAGATCAGCCATGAAATTATTAAATGGCAGAGCAGACTTGAGTGGCTGAGTGTCCTACTCTTGCTCCTAAGTCATATGTTCATATGTTTGCGATCCAGTGCAAAGAAAACAGAGATTGAGAGTCTGTGAGTAGAGCAATGAAGATGGCAGGCAGTGGACATGACAGATACATGTCATTGAGAGAAACAAACAGTCTCAGTTATTTGTCTGATAGATGGAAAATATTACTGAGAGCAAAGGATAATGTTGAAATCACAGGATAGAACACAAAATACAGAAATTCAATGATACATCAGAAAGAAAGGTAATATTGTTATTCTTGATTGGGCCGGACACATATGAAGAATTAATGAGTCTACTCATGCCATTATCTACAGGCAAGGTCACATATAAGGGCATGGTGGAAGCCTCAAAGGAACATTTAATTGCACCACCATCAGCGATTTTTGAAAGCTGCATATTTGGCATGTGAAACTAATGACCAGAGGAAGTGGTTTCTGAATGCATGGTAAGGCATAAGATACTGACAAAATGTCTTGACCTGTTATGGATCAAGTATTGCAGGAGCACTTAGAATGCAGACAAAGGTGAATTAGAAAATTCAGATAAAACTATTTGATATTCTGGTTACAATGTTAGAGGGAGCACGCCAGATGAGACCTGTATGGAAATAATGTTTAAGGGTGGGAAGCTGTTTCACATAAGGTGTAATTCTTGAATGCAATTGTTGGCCAAGCAAGCAGGAAGATAAGTGCAATCTCCAGCTCTTTGTCTACCCACAGTGTGGGCCACGTGGTTACCAAAGCAACTTTTTAGCAGGAAAGATTTGGTCTCAAGGACCAGAAAGGCAGGAAAGACCAGGATGGCCATGATGTAAAGCAGCTATGAAGAGGTCCTCCACAGACTAGGGTACTGCAAGCACTCCAGGCATTCAGGCAGCCCCAGAAATCAACAGGACAACAAAGCCTTTTTGACTGCAAGAAAATAATCACAACAAATGGTCATCCAGTGAAGATGGCAATTGACACGTGCAAATCACTCGTTAATGGGTCATGACATGTATAAGCGATTGTTTAGTGAACTCCATTGGTAAGCTGAAATGCCACTCAGTGAAATATTCCAGGGGGTTCTGGCAGATTCTTGGGAAGATGTTTTGTATTGTGGCACCAGGACATGCAGAGAAAATCACTGATATTCATGGCCATTAGATGGTGGACACCCTGGACTGGCTGGAGACTCTGTATTTTAATGGGTGATGATCCATATCCTTGGCACCTGTGAGCCAGGCATAAGATTTAGGCACAATACAAGTGTTTCTACACTGACATGTATAATGACATTATTGAGTACAAAGCTCCAATTTGCATTCATCTTGGATTCAAATTCACTTACTGTCAAACGGGACCAGTATCCTGTACCCATAAACCAGAGGTGCAGGAAGAACTATGTCAATTTATTTTTTCTCTTTTATTTATTTGTATTTCAGGTCTTGGCAACAATGGTAAGGGTAGTATTTATTGCCCATGCCTGATACTGTTCAAAATATTAGAACAGAATGGGAATTAATGGAGGTCCAACACAGTGGGTGGGTAACCCCATTAGTGATGGTCCCAAGGCAGATTGTGTAAAGTCTGCAGCATTACCCTGAACAGATGAGCAGCATCCACTGCCCACTTCACAAGATTTTTTCATGGAATTAACAAGTTCCTGACACCTTTAGCAGACTTGACCTCTTTCATGCCTGTGCACAGTTGAATATGGATTAAGGAAGTCAGACCTACTCAATAAATAATGTACACGAGCGGTTTGTGTGCCAATGCCAAACTACCATCTGGGGTAAGTCAACTCTGAAGATCTTTCAATCTGCAATGGTTAAAATGCTGCAAGGGATCCCTCTGCTTCTCTGCAATCAAAATGAAACCACTTACTGCCACAGGGACTGAACAAGAACACTTGAAGGTTCTGGTGAAATACTCAACTGACTACAAAGGTACAATGTCTGAGTCAAATGGAACAAATGTGAACTTGAAGCTGGAACAGTCTAAAAATTCATTTGTAGTCAAGAATTTGTTGCTTTAAGTCCCAACAGGTTGAAGTGTTGCTGGTAGGTTAAAATGCGGGCTCCCGTGAATATTGGACTTTGGTGAAGAGAGTGAGCAACAACAAGGTAAGTGCAAGATAAGTTGTTTGTTTTTCCTTAATTTCACTGGATTATTTTTAGAGTATATTAAAGGGACAGTAATGTCAGTCAGTGGAGTGGTATGCTCCTCCTGTGAGATGTGGGAGATCAGGGAGCAGTCAAGTGTCCCTGATGACTATGTCTGCAGGGCGTGTGTTCAGCTGCTGCTCCTCTCAGACCACATGGATTGGTTGCAGTGGCAGCTGGACACACTGAGGAGCATCCAGGAGGCAGAGGTGGTTATAGATAGTAGCTTCAGGGAGGTAGTCACACCAAAAGTTCATCCAAATAGATTGATGACTGCCAGGAGAGGCAGACAAGTAGTGTTCTGTGGCTGTTCCCCTCTCAAACAAGTAGACCATTTTGGATACGGTTTGGGGGGGGGGGGATGGCCTCTCCAGGGAAAATAGCAGCAGTCAGAACAGTAGCAGCACGTCTGGCTTTGTTGAACAGTAGGCTAGGGCAAAGTCTGGGTGAGCATAGTGATAGGGGTGCTATAGTCAGGGGTACAGGCAGGTGTTTCTGTGGCTGTGTGTGAGACTTCAGGATGGTGTGTTGTCTCCCTGGTGCTAGGGTCAAGGATGTCTCTGAGTGGGCACAGGACATTCTGAGAGGGGAAGGTGAGCAGCCAGAGGCTGTGGTCCACATTGGTACCAATGGCATAAGCAGGAAGGGAGATGATGTCCTGCAAAGAGAATTTAGGAGATGGGTAGTAATTTTTAAAAAAAACAGGATTTCCAGGGTTGTACTCTTGGGATTACTACCTGTGCCATGTGCCAGTGAGGCAAGAAATAGAAAGATAGCGTAGTTCAATACATGGCTAAGGAGCTGGTACAGGAGGGAGAGCTTCAGATATAGTGCTCTTTTCTAGGGCAGGTGGAACCTATACAGGAGGAATGGGTTGAACCTACACTGAAGGCGTACCAATATCCTTGCAGGGAGGTTCGCTGTTGCTACTCGAGAGGGTTAAGCTAGAGTGGCAGGAGTTAGAAATCAGAGCAGCAGGTCAGAAGGTGGAGGGATCGATGGGAAGTTAGAGCTTATGACAAACAAGTCTGAAAGGAAGGACAGGCAGGGACATGGTGGGACTGATGGGCTGAAGTGTGTTTATTTTAATTAAAGGACTCAGAGTAAGATAGATGAACTTCGAGCCTGGATCAGTGCATGGACCTATATTGCTGTGGCCATTATAGAGACATAATTGTGGGGGAGACAGGACTAGCAGCTCAACATTCCAGGATTTTGATGTTTCATATGTGATAGAGAGGAAGGTAAAAGGGGTGGAGGAGTTGCATTACTAATTGGGGAGAATGTCACAGCTGCACTAGGAAAGGACATACTGGTGGGCTCATCCACAGACGCAATATGGGTAGAGTGCAAAAAGAACAAAGGTGCAATCATTCTGATAGAATTATACTACAGGCCTCCCAATAACCAGTGGGAGATAGTGAAATGGCTATGTAGGCAGACTGTGGAAGGATCTAAAGGCAACAAGGTTGTTGTAGTGGGCGATTTTAACTTCCCCAGTATTGACTGGGATTTCCTTAGTGCAAGAGGCTTAAATGGGGCAGAATTTGTTAGTGGCATCAAAAAGGGTTTCTTGAAACAGTATGTGGATACCTTGTATTGGGAAATAAGCCTGGCCAGGTGACTGACATTTCAGTGAGAGAACATATTGGAAATGGTGATCACAGCTCCTTATGTTTTAAGATAGTTATGAATAAGGATAAGTAGGACCTAGGGGGAAAATATTAATTTGGAGTAGGGCAAATAACAGCATTATTAGGCAGGAACAGTTGTTTTTGGGTAAGTCTACATCTGACATGTGGTAGTCATTTAAAGGACAGCTGACCAGAGTTCAGGGCAGGCATGTTCCAGTTAGGAGGAAGGACAAAGATGATAAGGTAAGGGAACCTTGGATGACAAGAGGAGTAGTATATTTAGTCAAAGTAAAAGGAAGCATATGTAAGGTTTAGGAAACAGAATTTGGTCAGGGTCATTAAGGACTGTAAAGAAAACCAAAAAGGACTCAGGCAAGAAATTAGGAGGGTCAAAAGGGGAAATGAAATATCTTTGTCAAGTCAGATTAAAGGGAATCCCAAGGCATTCTATACACAGACATCATGGGTAGAAATGCCTGTTCCTGTGCTGTACTGCTCTATGTTCAAAGTTGTCCAACTGGGATTCAGAATCAAGGAATGGGTAGAGACCTATCTGGATAAGGCAGTTGTTGTGCCAGACTCATGTGACTCAAGTATTGGAACACAGCTTCACTCCTTCCTTCAGTTGTTTCAGCACCACTCAATGTTTTTGCTGAGTTTGGTCAGCATGTTGAATTCCCTTCTCAAGTTACTCCACAAGAGTTACTCCATATGGCTCTGAGCAAAGAGCAACAGTGGATATAAAAGTTATGCAGAGCAATGCTTAATGGTGAATATTCCCTTGTCTATTATGATTTGTAGACACCATTGCAACCTGTAGTAGAAACAGGCCATGTGCTTGTATAGACAGCGCAAATGGCAAAAAAAAAATCACTCTCTGCACCTTTTCCTCGATGTAAAAGACTACATCCAGATCAAAAAAGAGATGCGATCATCTTTGGGGTAACTAGATATGTAGATTCTGGTTAATATGGTCATGGACCATAACTCTTGCTGGCAGTTTTTGTGCCAACGTTGACCATTCTTGGGCCAGTGACTGCACACTCAATACTGCACATCAAAGCAGAATGCTGCAGCAGGTGCATTGTCGGGCAGCTACTAATTTGGAATGCAATGTCCATAAGTAGATGTGAGTGTATATTTAAGAACGATGGGTACTAGGGAGAGCAGTGAAGATGGTTGTCAGTGGATGTGGTGGATACATCAGTGAGTTTGAACAGTCTCAATCATTTGCCCTTTTGTGGATATGACTATTTCTGCAGGCAACCAGCGCTGTCAAGGTCTTGGAAGAGAACAGAAGACAGAGCATTGCAACAAAATGCAAGAATATGAAGGCAAATTTGTAGCTTTGGCAGGACCTGAGGCATATCCGACCTTGTTGAGTCTGCCAGCACCACAATCTACAGATGGACTCTCAAATGATGATCATGAAATCTCGAAAGGATTTTTAATCTGGCTCCATCAAAGATTTTCGAGGACTTCAGGTGTGGCTTGTACAATCAGAAATTAAAGGAAAGAGTTGGTGATATGTGGCCAGGCTGCAAACATTGATAGCATGGTGCAATTTCCAAACATTTTTTTAGACTAGGTGTTGGGAGGTCACTTAGAATGCTGACTAGTGAATGAGAGAATTCAGACAGAGCTCATTGGACTCAATGTGCAGTCTAATTATGGGCATGGATTTTAAAAATGTGAAATGAAACTGACGATGTGGTATTCTGCTTCATGGTCAATTCACATGATTCTCAAGTTGGTTCACAAGATCACAAGACAAGGGAGCAGAAGTAGGCCATTTGGCCCATGGAGTCTGCTCCAAAGATAAGGGGAAAAACAAAACAAAAATGAGAAATGGGGGGGGGGGGGGGGGGGGGGGGGGGGAGTCTGCTCCATGAGCAGAAAAAAAAACTATTCTAACCCCAATTTCCGGCTTTATCCCCATATCCCTTGATACATTGACCAATTAGATATCTATCTATCTCCTCCTTAAACGCCTCCAGTGATCGGGCCTCCACTGCTGTACGTTGCAAGGAATTCCATAAATTCACTACCCTCTAGCTAAAAAATTTCTCCTCATCTCTTTAAACCTGTACCCTCTAATTCTAAGATTGTGCCCTCTTGGTCTTGGATTCACCCACCAGGGAAACAGCTTGGCCACATCTACTCTGTCCAGTCCTTTCAACATTTTAAATGTTTCTATGAGGTCTCCTCTCATTCTTCTGTACTCCAGTGAGTACGGTCCAAGAGCCGACAAAACGCTCATCATATGTAGCCCTTTCATTCCGGGCATCATTCTCGTAAATCTCCTCTGAATCCTCTCCAACAATCAGCACATCCTTCCTACGATATGGGGCCCAAAACTGTACACAGTATTCTAAATGAGGCCTCACTAGTGCCCGTAGAGCCTCATCAACACTCCTTACTTTTATACAGCTATACCTCTCGAAATGAATGCCAACATAGCATCGCTTCCTTACTGCCAATCCGACCTGGTGTTAACCTTTAGGGTATCCTGCACGAGTACCCCCAAGTCCTTTGTACTTCTGTACTTTGAATTTTCTCCCCATCTAGATAATAATCTGCCCATTTATTTCTGTTTCCAAGTGTACATACTGCACATTTCTCAACATTGAATCTCATCTGCCATTTCCTTGCCATTCTCCTAAACTATCTAGGTCTCTCTGCAACCTTCCCGTCTCCTCAATACTCCCTACTCCTCCAACTATCTTGGTGTCATCTACAAACTTATCCACAAAACCATTTACTCCATCATCCAAATCGTTAATGTACAAGGTAAAAAGAAGCAGCCCAGACACCGACCCCTGCGGAACACCACTAGTAACCGGTAGCCAACCGAACAGGATCCTTTTATTCCCACCCTTTGCGTTCTGCCAGCCAGCCAATGCTCCACCCATTCTGTTATTCCTACCTGTAATTCATGACCTCTTCATCTTAGTTAATCAGTCTCTTGTGCAGCACCTTGTCGAAGGTGTTTTGAAAGTCTAAATACAATGTCTACCGCCTCTCCCTTATCCACCCTACTGAGGTTTCCTCAAAAAAGTCCAATAGGTTGGTCAGGCAGGATCTTCTTCACAAAACCATGCTGGCCTTGGACCTATCTTGCCTTGAACCTCTAGGTATTCCATAACCTCATCCTTGAGGATTGATTCTAATAACTTTCCCACCACCAATGTCAGACTAAAAGGTCTGTAATTTCCTTTATGCTGCCTCCCACCTTTCTTATACAGTGGAACGACATTTGCGACCCTCCAGTCCTCTGGAACCATGCCGGAGTCTGTCGATTCCTGGAAAATTATCACCAATGCCTCCACAATCTCTAAAGCCACCTCCTTCAGAACTTGGGGATGCACCTCATCCGGTCCGGGAGACTTATCAGTCTTTAGTCCATTTAGCTTTCCTAGCACCTTCCCTCTAGTAATCTTAACTGAACTCAGTTCCATTCCTTGAGACCCCTGACTATCTGGTATATTGCTGACGTCCTCCACAGTGAAGACCGATGCAAAATACTCATTTAGTTCCTCTGCCATCTCTTTATCATCCATTATAATCTCTCCCGCACTGTTATCGATTGGTCCTATATCAACCCGTGTCTCTCTTTTACTCCTTATATATTTAAAAAAACTCTTAGTATCCTCTCGAATGTTATCTGCCAACTTTCTTCCATATTCAATCTTTCTTTCCTAATGACCCTTCTTAGTTTCTTTCCGCAGGTTTTTAAAAGTTTCCCAGTCTTCTGTTTTCCCACTAATTTTTGCTTCCTTGTATGCCCTCCCTTTTTGCTTTTATTTTAGCCTTCACCTCTCTCATTATCCACATTTGTGCCTTTTTTCCTTTCAAAACCTTCTTTTTTCTTGGAATATATCTATCCTGCATTTTCCTTATCTCTTGTAGAAATTCCATCCATTTCTGCTCTGTCGTCCCTTCAGCTAGCTTACTCTTCCAGTCAATTTGGGCCAACTCCTCTCTCATGCCACTGTAATTTCCTTTGTTCCACTGAAATATCAATACACCAGTTATCAGCTTCTTCTCAAATTTGAAACTGAATTCAATCATATTGTGACCATTAGTTCCAGTGGTTCCCTTACCTTTAGTTCCCTAATCACCTCCAGTTCATTACAACAGCACCCAATCCAAAACAGCTGATCCCCTGGTGGGCTCATCAACAAGTTGCTCCAAAAAGCCATCCCATAGACATCCCACAAACTCACTCTCCTGAGATCTACTGCTTGCTGATTTCCCAGTCCACCTTCATGTTAACATCCCCCATAATTATCTTAATGTTGTCACTCTGACATGCTTTTTCTATTCAAACTGCAACTTATAGTCCACATCCTGACTGCTGTTAGGGGGCCTATATATAACTGCTACTATTGTCCTTTTACCCTTGCTATTTCTTAGCTCCACCCATAAGGATTCCACCTCTTCTGACCCAATGTCCTTCCTTTCTATTGATTTTATATCATTACTAACCATCATGGCCACACCACCCTCTCTGCCTACCCGCCTATCCTTCCTATACATTGTATACCCCGGGACATTGAGTTCCCAATCACATCCGTCATAAAGCCATGACTCAGTGATTGCCACAATGTCATATTTATTAACCTATAGTTGTGCCATTAGGTCATCCACTTTATTCCTAATGCTACGTGCATTTAAATATAGTACATTTAGTCCAGTATCTGCTACTGATTTTGTTGTACTTCTATCATTCAGCAAATTATCCTGACTTTTCACCTGCCTGTCCTTCTTACCATCCTCACTGCACACTATCACGGACTTGTTTCTATATACCTCATTCTCTATCCTAACATCCTGTATCCTAACATCCTGGCTTGTTGTACTTCTATTGTTCAGCAAATTATCCTGACTTCTCACCTGCCTGTCCTTCTTGCCATCCTCACTGCACACTGTCTTGGACTTGTTTCTATAAACCTCCTCCCTTACCCTAACATCTTGTATCCTAACATCCTGGTTTCCATCCCCCTGCCAGATTAGTTTAAACCCTCCCCAGCAGCTAAATTAAACATTCCCGCCAGGATATTGGACCCTTTGGAGTTTAGGTCATGCCTCCCCCAAAAAAGGTCCCAATGATCCAGAAATCTGAAGCCCTGCCACCTGCACCAGTCACTCAGCCACGCATACATCTGCCAGATCTTTCTATTCTTACTTCCATTAGCACGTGGCATAGGTAATAATCCTGAAATTACCAGCTTAGAGGTCCTACTTTTCAACTTTCTTCCTAAGTCCTTGTATTCCTCCTTCAGGACCTCTTCTCTTTTTCTACCTATGTCATTGGTACCTACATGTACCAAGACTTCTGGCTGATCACCCTCTCCCCCTCAGAATATTCTGGACGCAGTCTGTGACATCCAGTACCCTGGCACCAGGGAGGCAACACACCATCTGGGATTCATTGTCGGTTTCGCAGAATCTGTTATCCATTTCCCCTCACTATAGAATCCCCAATAACCACTGCATTACTCTTTCCCTGCTGGACCACAGTACCAGGCACGTGCCAAAGTCCCCGGTTGCCGTGGTCTTCCTCTATTGGGTCATCCTCTCCAACGGAATCTAAAATGAGATACCGATTTTTGAGGGGGACTGCCACAGAGGTACTCTCTACAAACTCTTTATAACTTCTGTCTATTTCCTGCTCGCTCTCCCTAATCAGCCGAAGGTCATCGAGCAGCTGCTCCAGACTCTCAACACATTCCTTGAGGAGCCAGCATCTCGGTGCATTTTGTGCAGATGTAGTCATCGGGGAGGCTGGTAGTCTCTCAGGGTCCCCACATCTGGCACTCCAAACATAAGACCAACCCCAGATGCATACTGCTATAGCAGTGTCCAATACTATATGACTGAGGTAAATAAACCAGTGACTTACCCCCGCTCTATAAATCTCGCCTCTTACCCAGTCTTGCCGAAGTATGTTGAGCCAAAGCCCAACCACTCTGCTCCCTCTCACTCCGCTGCCCGCTCCAACGCTGCCCGCTGGATATGGTGGTCTTTTTTTTAGATTGTCCGCATGCTTCCGAGTGACGTCACGCACCTGTGCAGTCACTCGCCGCTATCCCGAACGCTAGAAAGAAAAAAAACTCGCTCCTCGTTAATTTCCGGCTCTCTCCGCTCTCTTGCTGCTGAAAAGAAAGCTGAAGGTACTCCTCTAACTTTTAAATCGCCCTTTCGGTCAGTGCAAAAGGTGAGAAGGCTACAAGTCATGTCAATGCCAAAAGGCAGAAGGCCTTGCCATGGATGTTAGGGTAAAATTTGACCCCAGTGTGTCTCTTCAAGAAAGGATGGATTTCAGACTAGATGTATATGAGCCCATCAGGAGAAGTGATCGACTGGAATTATTGATGTTTGAACTGGAAACTTTAGAGATGATAAGTACGGTTTATTGTGTTCAGATTTGCAGAGGGGAGGATGAAGAGACTGACTAAAGCGATTTAATCTGCATGAAGAAAGTGGCCAAAGGTTATGTGTGGCCTGGGATTGACCTGGATCTTGAAGATCTGATGACAACAAGCTTGGTGTGTCAAGATTGCAGGACACAGTTGCTCACAGATTTGGTGCAAACATAAAAGTGGCTGCAATGGGCGTGCATGTATGTTCTTCCACTGGAAATGAGTACTTCTCCTGTTGTCTCCAGTTCCAGCTTGAAAAGATGGGAGTGGCAGCAACCATCAGCACATGTGACCGAGCCTCAATGTGTACCTCGACTTAAATTTTCCAGTAGAGCTGTCTCTATGTAATACTTGCCTGAATATTCTAGCAAATTTCTTGCCTCCCCCACAGTCCTTGAATATGCTTTCCTTCTCAAATTTCTTGTGGGTGTTTATTTCAATATTATTGTATAACATTGAAATAATTTTCATATGATTATGTTGTTGCATTTCACTTTGACTAATGATGCTTTTTAGGAAAATTAATTACATTGATAAAAGTGTTTTAATTTCTGAGTCAGTGGCAGCAATGAGATATCTCAAAATCACTAGCACTTACCAGAACCTTGAGGTCAGTGTGGCTGTGATTATTAAACTTTCACCTGCAATAAGGGTGACACTTTGTTACTGGGGGAGAGTTAGAAAAGTTAAAGCAACTTTGAACAGTCTATGTTTTCAGTTTTGGTTTTTGCTGAAGTAAATTCTGATCTCAACTTTTAAATTGAAGCATTTTACATTTGAATGTTTAGACAGTTTAAAATGGACATCATAGCAATCCAAATCACACAATCGAAAACTATAGTCTAGCCGCATTCAGTTATTGTGGGAATATTATTGTCAGAATGACTCCCCTTTGTGAAGGGAGATTTTGAATGGTGGGGGTGGTGATTAACTAGCCAATTCTGTCTTGGTGAGTGCTGTGATATTGAGAGGTTCACTCTTTCCTTCAATGACAATGAACACCCATCGAATCAGAAAACTAAGCATTTAGCATTTACCCTTGGATCATGCCTGCCAGATGTCACTGTTTCCAAGTCTGGGGTCTCAGTTGGATCAGTGCTTTGACCAAAAATGAGCCCGTGGAAAATTGGGAAGTAGAGTCACAAACTGAGATTAACTGACATGTGTATGTGTGTCCCTCTTGTTCCCCTCACTTTCCCTTCTTGTGTCTGGGGTGCAGAAAAGGGCTTGATGAAACTTTTTTTTTACATTTTCAGATCTTAGCAAGATGATATCTTCAATCATGGGATAGATCCCTGCAGTTAAGCTCCATTTCTGCCAATGGTCAGTGAAGGTTGGACTGGCCTCAGCAGTCATATCCAGGCCAGCAACCTCCATGATGCATGAAGGCCCAAGGCAGCTGGGATCTATCATTCAGAGTGCCTGACTTTGATAAATCTGATCAGGTGGGTCATAAAGAATCTGTTCCAGACATTACATTCGACTACGTCAGAAATCTACCAGAATAGCAAGGATAATTGGCCCTACGCTTCTAATACTGTTTAATATCTGAATAATTTTGAGAGCAGTTCTATTTGGTGCTGCACTGTTGACTTCTTTGCAAGTTTTCAAATAGGGGAACCTTTCACCTGCAACCCTGATTAAATGTTCTCTGAACTTTGTACCCATAAAAACCTAAAAGAAAGGATTTAGATAACAATGGAAATAAGCAATGTTTTGACAAATGAAAAGTGTGTAAATCATAGTGAGTATTTACAGTGCAGTTGAAAAGGAAGGGACCTGTAAATCAGACAAGGACAATAGGAAAATAATTATATTGTAAGGTGCCCAAAACAAAAATAACCACAATGTAAAAGGTAACCTTCACTGTATTGTGCTTCTTCCAAGCTTTGCACTTAACAACAGTGTTGGATATTTTGGAATTGGAATTGGAATTGGTTTATTATTGTCACTATACTTGGTGCATGTGTGGCCTGTTCCTCGCTCCTCTAGCTCGAAAATCATTCATGCCGTCTTCCAGTTCATCTGGGGATCCAAGATGGAGCGGGTCCGACAGGTCGCCATGCACAAGTCCCTGGACAATGGGGGCAAAAGTGTCCCCAGTATCGCCCTTATCCTGATGACCACCTTCGTCTGTGGCTGCATCAGGCTGTGTGTGGAACCAAAGTACTTAGGCACCAAGTGTCACTACGTGCTGAGGTTCTACCTGTCCCCGGTGTTGCAAGGGATGGGCCTGGCCCCGTTGCCGTGCAATGCCCCAGTCAGCTGGACTTTGCCGCACTACCTGTCCTTCGTGGAAAAGTTCTTCCAGACCAATACCTTTGACCACAAGTCCATCAGGCAGTGGTCAGCACGGAACATCCTGCAGACACTGCAGGAGAAGGGCTCGATGGATACTGTGGGGTGGTTCCCTGAGCAGACTGTCCAGACCAATCTGGCAGAATGCCTCATTGCCAGAACTCACCAACAAACACCAAGACCTCGTTTGGCTAGCGGTGAGAGGGGCCCTCCCAGTCATATCCTTCCTGCCTGGTCGGAACATCAGTCCCAGCTTGCGCTGTCCCCGAGAGGACTGCACTGGGGACGAGACAGTCACCCACCTCTTTGCGGGCTGTGGGTTTGTGAGGAGGGTGTGGCGAAAGATGCAAGGGTCCTTTTCATGGTTCATCCCCAGCAGCTGCGAAACAGAGGATTTTCTGATCTACAGGCTGTTCCCGGGGACACACACAGAGACAGACATCAACTGCTGCTGGAAGGTCATCAACTTGGTGAAAGATGCCCTTTGGTCTGCCTGACACTTGGTGGTCTTCCAGCACTGCGAGATGTCCGTAGGGGAATGCTGCCGACTGGCACATTCCAGGCTGCAGGAGTATGTGCTGAGGGACGCACTGAAGCTGGGTGCAGCCAGCGCGAGGGCTCGGTGGGGAAGGACGACAGTTTAGGGTTCTTCTGCCACTGGGGAGGGAGGGGCGGGGTCAGGCGAGAAAGCCCCTCAAATATTGTAAATATGGGACTGGGTAGCCCCCAGGGAGCCACATGCGTGGCATCAGTGCTGTGTTGTTTATATAAAAAGGTAACACTAATGATTGATCTGTACAAGAATGTAAAGGCATGCACTGTTTCATAATTGTATATAGTTTGTCTTTTATTATGAATAAAGTTTATTTTGTTACAAAAAATTATTGTCACTTGTACCGAGGTATGGTGAAAACCTTGTCTTGTATACCGTTCATACAGATCAATTCATTACGCAGTGGATTGAGGTAGTACAGGGTAAAACAAATCAGAATGTAGAGTAAAATGTCCCAGCTACAGAGAAAGTGCATTGCAGGTAGACAATAAGGTTCAATGTCATAATGAGGTAGATTGTGAGGTCAAGAGTCCTTCTTATCATAAGATTTTTTATAGTAAGACAACACAATTACAATGAAAGGGATTAAGAAGAACAAGATATTTTGCTGATAATACCCTAACAGTTGCCATATTAGTTCACTCCCCTTTGGATAGATACTTCCACAGGAAAAGCTTTGATCTACGCTGACTATGATATCTGCAAAGATCATTTCAGTGGCCAAGATACTAATGCACCAAACTACCAAACAGGCCACCACACCATAGCAGAGCTTTCTGATTCTCACAGCGGGCAGAGCATGAACCACTGCAAAGTATTGGTCCACAGTCATCAATGTCAGCAGCAGGATTCCACTGTGGTAGCCGCCAAAGAAGATCAAAGTGATTATCTTGCACGTGGTCTTGCCGAAGATCCATCCGTGTGTATGATCCACAGCCCAGAATGGAAGTGAGCAGGCAAAAAGCAGATCAGAGGTGACCAGATTCAAAATAAAGATGACTGTGGTAGCTTTTGGCTTCTTGTATCTCATCAAGATCCACAAAATTAAAATATTCTGAATCAGGCTGAAATTAAAGTCAAGTACAAGACCTGTGAGAAGGTGCAAAAGAATTTCACCAGGGTGCTGCCTGGATTAGAAGGTATTAGCTATAAAGAGAGGATGAACAAATTTGGGTTGTTTTCTCTGAAGCGTCAGAGGCTGAGGGGAGACCTGATAGAGGTTTATAAAATTGGGGAAGGCATAGATAGGGTAGATAGTCAGTTATAGTCTTTTTTCCCAGGGTAGAAATGTCAAATACTAGAGGGCATTGCTTTAAGGTGAGAGGGGGTAAGATTGAAGGGGATGTGCAGGGCAAGTTTTTTTAATGCAGAGTGAGGTAGGTGCCTAGAAAGTGCTGCCAGGCTGGTGTTCGAAGCAGACACAATAGTGGCATTTAGACCTGCACATGAACATGTAGGGAATGGAGATCTATGGATCATGTGCTGGCAGATAGGTTTAGTTTAATTTGGCATCTTGGTCAAACAGATATTGTGGGCTGAAGGGCCTGTTCCTGTGCTGTTCCTATGTTCTATTTTTCTGACACTTGTTTGAAACTCAGTGACTCATTGTGCAGATTCATTTGTCAGCTAATTTGGAATCGCACTTTATAATACCACTGCAGTTTGCTTTGGATACCCAAAAAAGGAAGTGTATTAAGTCACCTCGGAGACACAAGAAATTCTGCAGATGCTGGAACCTGCATCACTACACAAAAAGTGCTGGAAGAACTCAGCTGCTGTCTGACCTGGTGAGTTCCTCCAGCACCTTTTGTCTATTGTATTACGCCATGCTACATTTCAGAAAACTTGATTTTGGAACCACAGCATTTATAGAGTCACTGTTTCTTCTAGTGTGCCACCTTTCTCCTCCCAACTCTGGCCCTGACATCCTCATTCAAGATTATGGAAATTAATCTGAAATTATCCAACATGCTGAAAGTGATTAATGCCCCTTGAAAGTTATTGCCCCTTTGGGCCAATAATTTATGACATTGCTGTCACTAAAGTTGTCCTTGCTTTCATTGAATAAATTCTGCTTCATAATACTTCACCCAAATCATTCGATCCATAGTGTGGTTTACAGCTCGTGGTTTGCAGAGACTTCACAAGATTTATATGCAAATTTTTGAATGGCTAATTCATGGTAAGTGTTGAATATGTAGTTTAGAAGTGAAGATTTTGAGGTTCACTTTAAAGAACATTTGAAGCGGCAACCTCAAAACTTTTGCTCCCAGTTGTTTGCAGAAGAGGAAGAAATCATGACCATTACCAATTACCAAGGTCAATGATGAGGTTTAGAAATTGCATCAATTTCTTGACGACATCCTACAACCCTGCATTGAACATTTTATGAGATTCTTGGCTGTTTCAGCTGGAATTTCTGGCAGCTAAGAATTATCTGGGAATATCAGGAAAGTTCTGTAACCAACACAAAAATAACAGAGGTTCCATAATTTTCCATTTATGAAACAGAATTTAGCCCTCTCTGGTATAATCTGGAAATTACTATTGTTTCTTCAAACAAAAATGACCTCGGGTAAAAATGGAAAGGTCTGGAAATACTCAGCGCTCACTTACTGAGTAATTCCAGCACTTATTGTGTTTATTTTGGATTTCCAGCATCTGCAGTTTCTTTATCAAGACCTTAGATAAACAAGTTTTGGATTAACACTCATTGACACTTAAATGATAGAAGAATATCATTCATATTTAATTGGTCTTCTCATTTTTCAGGAACTGTACGTTATTGGCCAGGCAAATATTTACTACCCATTCCCAATTTCCCTTGAAAAATGTTGGTGAGTGACTTTTTAGAATCATTGCCAAGTCCTTTTGATACTCTCACACTACCACTGAATAGAGATCTCCATGGTTTAGATCCAGTGTGGAAGGGACAGTGATATATTTCCAAATCACGTGGTGTGCGACTTGGAGAGGAACATCCAGATTGTGGTACTCCGTGCACTTTCTTGAGCATCAAGGTCACAGGTTTTGTAGGTGCTGTCAAAGTATCTAAGTGAGTAACTGCAATGCCCTCTGTAAATTGATGGTGAAGGGTGAAAGATGATGCACCCCAGTCAAGTGGCTGCCTTGTCCTGAATGGTGCCTAATTCTTGAGTGTTGTTGGAGCTGCACTCATCTAGGTAGATGAAGGGTATTACATCATACTTGTGACTTGAGCCTTCTCGATGATGGAAAAGATTTGTAGATTCCGTTGATGTGTCACTCACCACAGGATTGCTAGTCTCTGACCTGCTCTTGAATTCATAGTATTTTCATGGCTGGTCCATAGTGGCTTCCAGGATGTTGGCAGTGGGGATTTGGTGATAGTAATATTCCTGAATTTCAAGAATAGGTGCTTAGACTCACTCTATTGAGATGGACATTGCCTGACACTTCTGTGGTCCAAATGGTATTCACCAATTAACAGCCCATTCCTGAATGTTGTATAGGTCTTGCTGCATGAAAATTTAGGCTATGGAGTTGCAAATGGAATTGAATGTTGTGTAATCATCAGCAAACATTTTTACTTCTGACCTTATGATGGAATGAAGGAAGGTCTATGCAGAAGCAACTGTAAGCAGTAAGGCTAAGGATACTGCCCTGAGGAAGTCCTGCTATGATGTCCCAGCATTAGGATGATTGGCCTCTGATAACTACGGGCACCTTCCTTTGGAGTGCTTCCCCTTTGATGCCAAGACAAATGCTGCCCTGATGTCAAAAGCAGTCATCTCACTTCACTTCTGGCATTCAAAGCCTGGACCAAGACTATGATGAGGGCTAGAGTGGACTCATCCTGGTGCATTCCAAACTGAGCATCCATGAGCAGGCTATTGATAAGTTGGTGCCACTTTACAACTCTGTCATGCCACCCTTCCTTACTTTGCTGGTGAATGAGAGTAGGCCAACTGAGCAGCAATTAGCAGGAGTGGAATTGCCTTTTTGTGAACAGGACATTCTCGATTTATGCCAATTGTACCAGAACAGCTTGGCTAGAGGTGCAGCTAGTTCTGGAACACAGGTCATTGGTACCACAGCTGAATTGCTGTTGGTTCCCATAGTCTTTAGTGTATTCAGTGCTCTCAGCTATTTGTGGAGTGAATTGCATTGGCAGAAGACTGGCTTCTGTGATGCTGAGGATCTTAGGATGGAGCTGAGATGGCTCATCTACTTGGCACTTCTGGCTGGACAAGTTGTGAAGGCTTCAGCTTTGCCTTTAGCTCACACATTCTGAGCCTGCCTTTCATTGATGATGGAGGTATCTTTGAGCTTCATTCTCCCATTAGTCCTTTAATTATTCATTATCATACATGTCTAGATGTGGCAGGACTGCAGGGCTTTGTCGTGATCCATTGGTTGTTAGGTGGCTCAGCCCTGTGTACCGCATGCCACTTCTGTTGCTTGGCGCAAATATAGTCCTCTATTCAGCTTCACTGGGTTGTGACCTCATCCTGGTGTTGCTCCTGGCTTGCTATTACACTTTCCTTATTGAACCAAGGTTGATCTCCTGACTTGATAGGAAAGGTAAAGTGAGTCAGTTCAGTCAGCTTAGTCAGTGCTGGTGCTACCAAGCTACCCCAAAGTGATGGATAATAAAGATTCCTACACAGAGTATATTCTGTGTACTTGTTACTGTCAGTTCTTCTTCTGGGTATTGATTCATCAGCCTGAGGAGGATTGAGCAGAAGATAGCAGAAGGTTGAGGCATATTTGATTAATATATGTGTCCCATTATCATGTCTTCCAGTGCTCACACACTGAAAGTATTTAGTTGTTTTAATCTTTAATTTAGAGAAAAAGTTGTTTTCTTTATATAGCAAGTATATTCCCCTCTAAACAGCTTCCACAATTCTTTCCAAGGTTTACTGCTTCCACAATTCACATAAAATCTGTATCAAGGACGTTCACCACGAAACCTTCTTCATTTCTAAAGTTCCAGAGTTTGGTTGGCACAGTGACGCAGTTAGTAGAGCTGCAGCCTTTCAGTGCCGGTGACTTGGGTTCAATCCTGACTTCAAGTGCTCTCTGTGTAGAGTTTGCACACTCTCCCTATGACCATGTGGGTTTCCACCAAGTGCCCAGGTTGGTAGGTTAATTGGTCACTGTAAATTTGCTCCTAGCTTGAAGGTAGAGGTAGAATATGGTAGAAGTTGATGAGAATGTGGGGAGAATAAAAAAGAAATGGTATTAATGTAAAATCAGTGTAAATGGGTGGTTAATCGTGGGAGTGGACTTGGTGGACTGAAGAGCCTGTTTCTGTGCTGTATCTTTCAAATGACTCTTATAGGTCTTGCTAAGGATATTTACAAATCATAACAATGTTTACATCTACGGCCTTTATACACATTTTTGCAAGTGCTGAATATAAAAACTTAACTAACTTGCTTCCTTTTAAGCTTTTTTTTGTATAATCAATGTAGCCTGTTTGTCTTCTAAGTGGCACATATACTGTATGCATTGTCAATTGTTTTTCTATAGTAGATAGAAACATTTTGAAGAGGATGCACACAGATGCCAAATGAATGAGAAAGGGAAATGAAAATAAAAAAACTGCAAAAGCTGGAAATCTGAAATAAACACAAAAAGTGCTGAACACATTCAGCAGGTCACACAACATCTGTGAAAAGAAAAACAAAGTTAACAGAATGAGAAAGGGAATTGATTAGAATTCCAGCTTTCCTTGTAATTTGACAGATCATCTGAGCCTCAGAGAAAGAGAGCGGGTATCTATAATGCTTTCCCCCCCCCCCCCCCCCTTATTTTCTGCTGATCACTTGCCGATGTTCAGACAAGAGATTGGAAAAAAGTGTACCAAAATTATTAGTGCCTGTGTATACCATGACCTATTCCCAACATTCAGAAGATAGTTCCAGGCAAATAATATATTTAAATGCATCAGTACAAGGTAGAGTTAAATTTGATTTCCACATTGCTATAGTTAGTATGGTTAAAAGATATTCACTTTGCTAGAAAATATTTTAGACCATCCTTAATAATGAATCGTACTATATTAGAGCAAGTCACTTTCTAATTAAATGCCTTAGATTCACTACATGGATTTTCAAAGTATAACATAGTGAAGTAACAACCCTTCTAATGTACATATACAAGTTTTGCATTAAATGTATAACTCTTTTCAGGAATTTTCCCTTCTAATATACATGCACATGCTTTGCCAAGTAGTTCTTCATTCAAGTACCTTTTCAAGCAACTGCTAAACTACCTGTCAATTACTGTACCTTCTCAAGCTCCTCTCTTTCCAAAATACATATGAAACTACATATCCTCATAACCTTCTAATGCGCGTTGTCAGATAACTCTCCCAAAAAGTACACATAAAACATTTACCATACATAACTTATGGCTTTATGTGATTTCTGTTTGACAAAGAATGTTTTTATGTAATTCAGACGTGAAATTACTTGGTATTGTTAATACACCCATTTTAGAAAGACAGCAAGCATTCCCCATTCCTATTATTACAAAGTATGTATATATACCAACTCTGTCAAACATATTTGTCTCTAAATTACATTTAGCAATCTGGGAAGGGGACTTTCTTTCTGAAATGCAGGCTCATAACTTTCCATCTTTCTAAAATTAACATGCATGCATTCCTTTTTAATGTACATGTGTAAACGTGATTTTTTGAATTTTATCTTTTGACGTTCCCTTTGACAAATGTTGGAGGACACCTTATTTTGTAAAGGGCAGATGTTCTTACATACCCTGCCAGCAAACTTAAATCCCTTTCGCCAAATTGGTCTAAAATGCAGCTGAACATTAAATATCTTGCCTTCTAAGGTTGACGTGCAAAACATATCCATTATTTCCCATTCCAGAGTGCACCCTTAAATTCTGTCAAATTTCTGTACATCATTCACCAGCCTTGACCATAATATTCCCTGCCAACAGATTTCTGCAAATTCTTTAAGCGAGCCCAAGGACAAAGAACACAGGCAAATAGCGAACCGTCTCTTCTGAAGTACACTTACAGCTGTCACAAACCAGCAACAAAAGAAACACACTGAGCATGATTTAGTGTTAAAAACTATTTTATTAATCACTACTTATGATAATACATAAAATAAAAGTAAAAATGTTAGTATGTTAGAATTCAAAAATGTTAAACCTCGAACGTTAACCCCAAAACTAAACTCTTCGTGTGTGTGTGGCAAAGTCCAAAACTCCCAGTTCCGGAATGGTTCTTAAAGTTCAGTTCTGCAAGCCATAAGGTGAAACATGAGCAAGGGCTTCTTCAACAACCACCGTTGTCTGAAGATAAGACGTAGACGTAGAGAAACATAGAGAGAGTAATTACGAAATCGAAATGTTCCACGATGGAACCCAAATGACACTTCAGTGTTTACTCGGTAGTGACTTCCTCACCCCGAAAAGCATCCGAATCGTGGTCATCCACACAAATACCTGTTTCCTTCTACAGGTCAGCAACAAAGTGAACTCCACCGGATTACTTCCAACTTCCATACATGGATTTCAGTGGCAGACACAGTTATAGTTTCTCATCCATCGATAGAGAAAACAAGCAGGCTGGTGTCTCTCTCCCTTCTCTCTCTCTCTCCTTCTTCTTCTGACTTCTTCAACAACGTCATTACGTCCTTTATCTTCTATTGACGTAAGCACGCCCCACACACACATACACACACACTCTCTATCATAAAGGGACTTTCACTGAGTCCGTAACACCTCCCACCTAAAAAAAAAATTTTCCCAAGAAAAATTTAACTGCGCATACAGTTAGTAATGTTAATAATTATCATGCTACACAACTACAGACTATCAGATTAGTACAGATATATGTTTCCCATTTAACATCGGGAAAGACAATCAGCAATCACATTATCTTTGCCTTTAATGTGAGCTATCATGAGATCAAACTCTTGCAAAATTAAACTCCAATTTAACAGCCTTCTGTTCTTGTTTTTGACTCGGCTCAGAAACACCAATGGGTTATGATCTGTATATACAGTCAATGGTTTCTGAGCGGTGCAAACATATACACTGAAATGTTGCAAGGCTAAAACAAGTGACAGTAATTCTTTCTCTATGGTGGAATAATTCTTTTGATGCTCATTAAATTTCTTTGAAAAGCTACAAGATGGTTAATATCATTAAGGTCACCCTTCTGCAACAACACAGCTCCTGCAGCTTCATCACTGGCATCCACTGCTAATGAAAATGGCTTTTCAAAGTCAGGTGTTTTGAGCACAGGATGGTAGCATAAAATGGCTTTCAGCTTCTCAAATGCTTCTTGACAAGAATCTGTCCAAACAAACTTTACTCCCTTCTTCAGAAGATTAGTTAGGGGAAGAGAAATATCAGCAAAATTTTTACAAAATTTTTGGTAATATCCAACCATTCCCAAAAATCTTCTAACAGTCCTCGTACCTGTGGGAATAGGGAACTCAGATATTGCTTGAACTTTTGCCTGAACAGGAGCTTGCTTGCCTTGACCTACAACATAACCAAGATATGTCACAGTGGCATGGCCAAATTCACTTTTAGCCAAGTTAACTGTAAGGTTAGCCTCAGAAAGTCTTTCAAACAACCTTTCTAACGCAGAGATGTGATCTTCCCAAGTATCATTCCCAGTCACTAAGTCGTCAATGTAGGCATCTGTATGTTTTAACCCATGAATCACTGAATTAATCATTCTTTGAAATGTTGCTGGAGCATTTTTCATTCCAAAGGGCAAAACATTGTATTCATACAATCCAGAAGGGGTTACAAAGGCTGAAATCTCCCTTCCTCTATCTGTTAATGGAACACACCAGTACCCTTTTAATAGGTCAATCTTTGTAAGAAGTTTTGCCTTTCCCACTCTATCTATGCAATCATCCACCCTAGGAATAGGGTAAGCATCTGACTTTGTTACAGCATTCACTTTCCTGTAATCTGTGCAAAATCTAACAGTTCCATCAGGTTTAGGTACAATAACACAGGGCGAACTCCAATTTGAAGTTGAATGTCTAATAATATCATTTTCCAACATGTATTTTTATCTCCTGATCAACAAGTTTACTTTTTTCCACATTCATTCGATATGGGTGTTGTTTGATTGGTTTTGCATCCCCAACATCAACATCATGGGTAATTATCGATGTTCTGTTTGGAACATCTGGGAACAGATTTTTAAATTTTAAAATTAATTCTCTCATCTGTTGTTTTTGTGAAACTTGTAAATGGTCCAACTTCGTTTCAAGGTTCTCCAGGATATTTTGGTTTTTTTAATTTCGATGGAACAATATTGGTCTAAATTGGCCTTCCTCAACATCAACATCAGGCATTCTAGAAACAACCTTTACATCATCCACCAAGGCCACAACTGAATCCCTCTCATAATAAGGTTTTAGCATGTTTACATGACAGAGTTGTGTTTTCTTGCGTCTATCTGGTGTTTTGATTATATATGTTAAATCAGTCACTCGAGATTCAATAACATAGGGTCCAGAAAAACGAGATTGTAATGGATTATTTTGGCTAGGGAAAAATACCAACACCTTTTGCCCCACTGCAAATGTCCTAGGCCGAGCACGTCTATCAAAATATGTCTTCATTCTTATCTGGCTAGTTTTCAAATTCTCTCTCGCTAGCTGGCAGACTCTCTCCAACCGAGTTTTAAATTTTTGGACATAGTCCAAAAGACTCAAGTGCACTTCCTCATTAACCCATTGCTCTTTTAACAATTCCAAAGGTCCTCTCACCCTATGTCCAAATACAAGCTCAAACGGACTAAATCCTATTGACTCCTGGATTGATTCTCTAATGGCGAATAAAAGTAAATGAATACCTTCATCCCAATCCTTTGTGTTTTCAAAGCAATAAGTCTTCAGCATATTTTTGAGAGTAGAATGAAATCTCTCCAGAGCTCCTTGAGATTCTGGGTGATATGCAGATGATACAATCTGCTTTGCTCCCAGCTCATAGACTAGTTGTTGAAAAAAATTTGACATAAAATTACTACCTTGATCAGATTGGATTTCTTTTGGCAAACCAAACAAGGTAAAAAATTTTAAAAGAGCCTTTGACACAGTCTTGGCCTTAATATTTCTGAGGGGTATTGCCTCTGGAAATCTAGAAGTGGCACACATGATGGTTAACAAATACTGATTTCCAGTCTTAGACTTTGGTAATGGGCCAACACAGTCCACAATCACCTTCGAAAAGGGCTCACCAAAAGCAGGAATTGGTTTCAACGGAGCCACAGGGGGTTTTTGATTTGGTTTACCTACCATCTGACATGTGTGACAGGTTTGACAAAACATCACCACATCTTTTCTCAAACCAGGCCAATAGAATTGTTTCAAGATCTTCCCTACAGTTTTATTCACACCAAAATGACCACCCAAAGGCATACTATGGGCCAGGTTTAAAATTTCATCCTTATAAACTTTTGGAACAACAACCTGATGAATAACTTCCCATTCCTCAGTAACAGGAACATGAGGAGGTCTCCATTTCCTCATTAACACTCCATTTTTGACTTAATATCCACTTGGCACTTTCTCAATCTCCTCACATGAGAGAGCTTTTTCTTTCAATTCTGTCAACTCAGGGTCCTTTGTCTGTTCCACCATAAAATCCTTCCTCTACAAAGACAAATCTTTAAATTCAGGCTCACTATAAGGATATTGATCCTCCAGTGAAGACAGAAAAGTCTCAGATAAGGCATCATAATTTTCTTCCTGTTTAGGACTGTCACAAGGAACCACATCAGACTGCACCGGACTGTCTGTCTTGGCTAATTCTTTAGCTCTAGCTCGAGTCACCACACATGATGGGTAAACATCTGGATCATTCTCAGACTCCTCAATCCTTGGTTTGGTCGTTAACTGTACCACAGGGACAATTTCTCCATCTGCAAGGTCATTTCCCAATAACAAAGAAACTCCTTCCACTGGCAACCTAGGTCTTATCCCTATCTCGACTGGTCCTTCTACGAACTTTGACTTTAAAATCACCCTGTGTAAAGGGACAGACATGGTGTCATCTGTAACGCCTCGTATTAGATTTACCTCACCAGTGTCACTTTCTTCACCAAAATTTAAAACACTGTCCAGCAAGAGAGATTGGCTAGCCCCAGTATCTCTAAGAATTTTCACTGGCACCTGGGGTGACTCATCATTCAGTGAAACAAAACCCTCTGATACATAAGAACGGAATTCCTTTCTCACCTCCTCCAACTTTTCCGCTTCTCCCTCTTGCAAGGACTGATCTTTAACAGCATCTCCTAAACCTTTTTGATTTTTAATTGCCTGAAAGCAAGCATTGGGCACAGCTTCCTTCCTTTTCTTCAAAAGGGCACAATTAGATATCACATGGCCAGGTTTCTTACAGTAATAACAAGTACGCTCAACAGGTCTCTCCAGCCCTGGCTTCTTTTCATCTTTTCCTTTTTGATTACCTCCCAATTTAATCTCCGGTTTACCTGGATTGTCCTTGTAGCTCTTTTGAAAGGTTTTAGGTTGTCCCCATTTGGATTTATGGGTTAAAGCATAATCATCTGCCAACCTAGCAGTTTCTTGTAAAGTTTCCACTGCCTTGTCATTTAAATATGTTGT
Source organism: Pristis pectinata (assembly GCF_009764475.1). NCBI lineage: Eukaryota > Metazoa > Chordata > Chondrichthyes > Rhinopristiformes > Pristidae > Pristis > Pristis pectinata. Next base: position 93,039,809 of record NC_067409.1, on the reverse strand, counting down.
TAATTCAGCTGGAACACATCTTTTAAAGTCTTCCACTAATATCAATTCTTTCAATTTATCAAAATCCCCATCTACATTTTTAGCCATGTACCATCGTTCAAAACATATTCTCTTTCCATTGGCAAATTCCATATAAGTCTGATCTGCAGATTTCCTCAAGTCTCTGAATTTTTGTCTATAAGCTTCAGGTACCAATCCATAGGCCTTCAATATAGCTTGTTTTACCTTGGTATAATCAGCTGCATCCTCAGCAGACAAAGCAGAATAAGCTTTTTGAGCTTTACCTTTAATCACACTCTGTACTATAAGAGCCCATCCTTTCCTTGGCCAGTTTGAACTCACAGCAACCTTTTCAAAATGTTGGAAATACTGATCAACCTGATCTTCTTCAAAAGGAGGGACTAATCGAACCTCCCTGCTGGCTGAAAAACCATCATCAGAATCAGATTCCGAACTCCTACGCTTCATTTGTAACTCATGCTGCCTCTGTTTTTCCTTCTCCTCTGCCTCAAACTTTAACCGAATTAGTTCCCGTTCCCGTTCAGCCTCTAACTTCATCTGAGTTAGCTTTTGTTCGGCCTCTATTTTGTTCTCGTTCAGCCTCTATCTTTAACTGGGTTTGCTCTCATTCGGCCTCTAATCTCTTTTGCTCTCGTTCAGCTTCTAATTTATTTTGCTCTCGTTCAGCCTCTATCTTTGCCAGCTGCACCTGTGCCTCAGAAATTGCTATTTCACTGCCAGGAAACTGTTTTAACACTTCCTTCTCAAACACCTTCTTTTCCACATAATGGCCAGCTATCAGTCTCTGAATATCTGCCTTTCTCATAGACTGCTTTACTTCTGTAAGGTTTAGCCTTGTAGCAATCTTTATCAAATCATCCTTTTTCGCCATCTCCAATCCCTTTTGGGTTGGTGACTCCAAAAATGCCTTAATATCCATTGCTGCTGGTTTCCACACACACAAGCCAATTAAAAAGAATTTATCAGACCTCCCTCAAAAATCTTTGGATTGAATCCCGAACAAATCTCGTCAGTCTGCGGAACAATCCCAGACGACACTCGTTAAGCTTGGGAACTATCCCGGACGAGCCCCCAATTTTGTCACGAACCAGCAACAAAAGAAACACACTGAGCATGATTTAGTGTTAAAAACTATTTTATTAATCACTACTTATGATAATACATAAAATAAAAGTAAAAATGTTAGTATGTTAGAATTCAAAAATGTTAAACCTCGAACGTTAACCCCAAAACTAAACTCTTCGTGTGTGTGTGGCAAAGTCCAAAATTTCCAGTTCCGGAATGGTTCTTAAAGTTCAGTTCTGCAAGCCATAAGGTGAAACATGAGCAAAGGCTTCTTCAACAACCACCGTTGTCTGAAGATAAGACGTAGACGTAAAGAAACATAGAGAGAGTAATTACGAAATCGAAATGTTCCACGATGGAACCCAAATGACACTTCAGTGTTTACTCGGTAGTGACTTCCTCACCCCGAAAAGCATCCGAATCGTGGTCGTCCACACAAATACCTGTTTCCTTCTACAGCTCAGCAACAAAGTGAACTCCACCAGATTACTTCCAACTTCCATACATGGATTTCAGTGGCAGACACAGTTATAGTTTCTCATCCATCGATAGAGAAAACAAGCAGGCTGGTGTCTTTCTCCCTTCTCTCTCTCTCTCCTTCTTCTGACTTCTTCAACAACATCATTACGTCCTTTATCTTCTATTGACGTAAGCACGCCCCACACACACATACACACACACTCTCTATCTTAAAGGGACTTTCACTGAGTCCGTAACACAGCTATTTACCTGTTAACAATTGGTTGTGCTTTACCTTACCTTGCAGGAGAGAGTGAATTGTATTGGTCTGTGTAATGCAATCTGTTTGCATGATATGCAGTGCGTACAAGTTGCTTGTTTTGTGTGGATCCTTGCATAAATATTAAATGTGTAATGATATGATGAATCTATGAATGCTAAATGAGATCTGGTTGACAGAGATTCAGTGATTGATGGGACTGTGGTGTTTTGAGTAATGTCTAAAGGTAATGATAAATTTGGTGGGATCCTTCTACTTACCTTGACCATACTTGTGTGATCATTGAGTTTTTTGCACCACCACCTCCAGGTCCTCGGATTGTTTCCTGGGATCGACTGCCATTGATAGCTCATTCCATTTCCTTCAGAAAGCTTATTTTAGTCCTCTGTGGATACGGCACATTTTTCCAGTTCTCCACGTCCTGCACCAAAGCCTCAGTTCATCATTGGAAAATCTTGGAGTCTGATCTCTCCTATGTTTAGAAAATCTTTTCCAGGTAAGAATGGCTTCTAATCTTTTGCCTTCTGCTACAGCCACTATGCTCCTTCCCTTTAAGAGAAACAGACAGGTTTTAAATATTTCAGAATAGCTTAAAGTGCTACAAGCCAGTCAAAACAATGATCATCTCAACTCACTGAATGTATTCAAAAACATATAAGTGAAGGGTAGCGTAAGGTTGGTGTGCTGCTCCTCCAACACCTCCTAAACCATGACTTCTCTCCCCAACAAGGTCAAGGACAGGAGGAGTATAAAACATCACCACCTCGGGTTTTCCTTCAGCTGGCACACCATTCTGTTGTAGAATTATATTGCTGTTCCTTCATCATCACTTGTCTAAATGCTGGAATGTTACCCAACAACACTGCAAAAGTACCATAAGCCAAAGGCTGCAACAGTTCAAGGTGGCAGCTCACCTCCGCCATCTCAAGAATATTTAGGGATGAGCACTAAATCCTGATCTTGCCAGCAGCCCTCAAATCCTGAAAATGAACAATTAAAAATGAAAGACACAAGAGACTGCAGATGCTGGAATCTGGAGCAACACACAATCTGCTGGAAGAACTCAATGAGTTGAGCAGCATCTGTGGCGGAGAAGAAATTGTCACGTTTCAGGTTGAAATCAGGCCCTGATGCAGGATTTCGACCCGAAACATTGACAATTCCTTTTCCCCCACCAACTACATCATTAAGTTCGCTGATGACGCAACAGTGGTGGGTCTCGTCAGTGACAATGATAAGTCTGCATATAGGATGGAGGTGGAGCAGCTAACAGCATGGTGTAGATTCCACAATCTCGCCCTCAATGTGGACAAAACAAAGGAGATGGTGATTGATTTTAGGAGGGCTGGCAAGCATGATCATACACCGCTGGCTATTGATGGTGCTGCTGTGGAGAGGGTCAGCAACATTAAGTTCCTGGGGGTTCACTTAGCGGATGATCTGGCCTCCACTATTAACACTGCAGCCATCATTAAAAAAGCCCAGCAGCGGCTTTACCCCCTCCGGAGACTCAGAAAGGCATCTGCTCTAGATCTAATAGGATGCTGAACAGCTTTTTCCCACAAGCAGTCAGGATCATAAATGGACAGTGTCCCCTTCCACTTCCACAGACAAGCTCTCCCTCCACACACACGTACGTGCTCACATTAATACAGAAGCAGTTTGATAGTTAGTTACCTGATACATTGAACTTCATCTCGAGCTGAATAAGCATTTATTAATACATAAATGCACTTTAACAGATATGAATATGTGGTGTTGATATGTTTTTTGTTTTGTTTTAGAGATGTTTTTATAGACTATTTTAGATATTTATCACTGTTCTTTTTGTTGCACTGATATGAGCTGGTGAGAAACAGTATTTCGTTTTTTTGTGTATGTAAATACTCAGAGAAATGACAATAAAGCAAATCTTGAAATCTTGAATCTTGAAATCAAAAATTCAGGTCAGATCTCCTCAAACTTTTTTGTTTGTCTTCAATATAAAGCGTATAACAAAGATCATTTCACTTCTTGTGTGTTTAATTCCTCAGTACATTCACAATCCATTGGTGATCATTATTCATCCACATTAATGTAATTCAGCATTCTTATGGAGACACAAGAGATTGCAGGTGCTGGAATCTGGAGCAAAAGAAAATAAACTGAAAGCATCTCAATAGTTCAGACAACATGTGTAGAGGGAAACAGCCAGTCGATGTTTCGGGTCGAAACCCTTCACATGCATTCATATGTTCTTTTACAATCAACTTATATATGCTGTCCTTTAATTTGTGCAAAATTTAAACCAATTGTAAGCAATGTCAAAATATAAAGCCGTCAGCACATTTAGCTCTGGAGTTGGTGCTTTTTTTTGCATTGTGCTTTCTCAATTCAAATCAAATCAATTCTAAGGCTGGGATACCTTAGGTGCTGCACCAATCCTTCTTTGCTTTGACTGCCAGTGACAGGGTTAAAGTTCTATGAAGATGTTTGTACATTTAGGTCAGATCAGGAGCCATAAATGAAGGATAGTAATTGATAAATAAAAAGGAAATTTGTTTACCAGACATTGGTTATAATGCAGAGTCTGGTAGTTGAGGCAAACAGTATGGATGTGCTTAGGGGAAAGTCAGACGAGGGAGAAAGAAATAAAGGAATAGGTTGAAAATTTTTGATTTGGGGTGGGTGGGGTTGTGAGAAAGTTCAAGTAAGATATAAAACACATTATTGGGATGAATAACTTGTTTCTGTCCTATGAATATATATGCTTCAATTGCTATGGAACTGACACATTTTACAAGGTAATCTTTATGACCAAGACCCAGAACTAGGAACCACAAATATATACTGGTAACTCATAAATCCATGACTGAATTACAATTGAAACTTAAGAGCTGTGCAAGGGAATTACACTCACAGCAAGTAGGAGACAAAAAAAAGAGCTCACATTGTAGTCAAGACTCTAATGTCACCTGTGACTGCACTGCTCCCTGCTGGAATACCGGAGCACAGAATCATCCCTATTAAATCAAATGCATGTGTGGAACTATGTTGTCTGTTATATCTCACATTATAACCACAGTCTGGTAAATAAATTTCTTTTGAGTTCCCGTTGTATTTATCAGTTATTATCCAACAGACTCCGTTTTCTTTTATTTTTCCTTTTTGATTTCCATTCCTCATGTCATGAGATTTCTCTATCTTGTTTCTTAAGAGGTATGGTAGAATTGCGGTTAAGTGACTAGACCAGCAACTGAGACATCAGTTCAAATTCCATCAAGTGTAGCTGGAGAACTTAAATTCAAGTTACTAAATAAAATCTGGAAATACAGAAAAAAAACAAGTACCATTCAAGAAATAACATCAGCTTCTACTTTGGTTGTTTCTTAAGGCTCTTCATCTTAATACCTCTGCTCTTACTTTGTCTCATATCCTGATTTCCAATCTGACTCCCTCTGAACATCAGATCTTTCCTCTTTCCTACCGTGAAGTCGTCATTCACTTACAAGCTTCTACTCTGGTTTCCAGCCTCTCCTGTTGCATTTTGTCGATGATGTATGGGACTGACATCAGTAAATCCCTGCTTATTGTGATATATCCCATAGGATCTTCAGAACTGTTGTACTACCTCCACATCACAAATCAGTCCTCACTTAAAACATCCGTTGCAGTCAGTGCTTGATTCAGTTCATTCAGTAACTCTGTTAACAGCTAATGCCTTAGAATCAGCAACCACTTCTCCAGAACTGGATCTAGCCTCATCTTCTGCAGTAATATCATCTGCGTCAGAATAAAACTTCCGATGATGAAAGTCTCAAAATAAAAACATACTCTGCTGATAACAGTCATGCAGCATTTGTGAATAGAAAAACAGTTAACATTTTAGACTGATAGTTTTTTATCAGAACCAGCAAAAGTTAGAAATCAAACATCTTAAGTTGCAGAGAATGAGGAGGGATTTAAAGAACAAAGAGAGCACTTGTCATTGAAATTATCTCACTGCAGAACTTCTTGCTGAGCCTTTTACCTTATATCATATCTGTGGATTCTTGTAATGACAAATCATCTTGAAACTCCGTTGAACTGACTTTCTCATATTTACCAAACAGATTACAAACTCTTCCAATTAGTTGTGACTGAGGATTGCAAATATTCTAACCTTTCAGAAAATGCAAAACCAATATCTAGCTGAAAGTCTGGAATCAGACTACTCATAATGAACTGTCCTTCACTCTGGGACATCTCTCCGCAGACTAATTCTCCGACCTGCTTGTTACCTTTCTTTGCAGGCTTGTTTTGCCTCCTTGTGATGGCCTCTACTGAAAACTCAAATAAATGACACCTTCTTCCCCTTTGTCATAGAGCCATTATAAAGCAACATTTTGTATACTTGCTGCCCTCAGGAAGCAGACAAGTCCCTATCTCTTGCTGGTCATCATTGCATATCACTTACTTTTCAAGGAAGTTATTAATGTCACAGAAAATACATTCTTCCTTGTTATTGCCAACTTGCTTTACTAACCCACTTCTGGGGATATTCCATTCCCCTTTTCCATCACATGGTTTCACACAATACTTGATTCAATCCACATAGCACTTAAAGTTTGCAGTGACACAACTTTAGGGTTAGTTCCTCCAAGAATGGTTTGCATTTCACTTTTCAGCTCAGGTTTCACATTCTTCTTCAGATGAACATTCAAGTTCCATTTGCAACTGTACCAGTGTGTCCCTTCCCGTACCTTGACTGCCACAGCCCACTGGGTTACACTTTGTCTCACTGGCTCAGGTAGTGAACCATTGATCCCCTATTTCCCATGACTACTGCAGCCTGTGAGCCTGGTCTGGCAATGTTTGTGTGTTACAGATTTCTGGGTACCTCTCAAACCCACCTGGCCTGTGGTCCACTTGGAAGGGACAAGGGGGCTCAAAATCATGAATGGCTTCTGCACCTCTTCACTGTCCAGTGATATGATTCTTTCAAAGAGATAATCTGAATGACTCAATCCTGGTCCATCTATCTGCACTGACAGTTTATCTTTCCCCTTAACTCAGAGGGTTCTTCCTGCATAGTTGCTCAACACCACTTTGCTCTGCCTCAGCAGAAAGTAGCTGAGGTATTTCCAATGCACATCCTGGTTTACAATGCCCGACTTGATGAATTATCAATATGCATGTCTTTCTTTGCTTTCTTAATCATTGAAGCTTGTAAAATGCATTGTCTGTGTGATCTTCCTCAGTTGTGCAGTTAATATCATTCAACATTGCCATCTCCACCTCCTCAATATCCAAGCTGACTGTGCATACCGTAGCCCTGTGGTACCATTCCTCATGTGTCCAAGGTAATAGTGGAGAGCTTCCTTTATCAAAGGCTGGAAAATCCCAACAGCAGTGGCTAGTAAGGTGTCATAACTGAAATTGATTCTTAAAAGTACACTACTCCTCATATATACCATAACATCCAGAGCAAAGATGCCCAATTAACTGGGAAATTATTGATCATTTCTATCACAGGTATATCATGGTTGCAATGTTTATTGCCAAATGGATGTATTGAAGAAACATATCACTTTGTAATCATAATGCACGGAACTTACTTAAAATCTCTCACCTCCACAAACAGGACGTTGTCTGTACCTAGAAGAATCAAGGGCACTCAGTTCACAGGAAGATCCAATCCCTTCCGTACCACCACATCACCCAACATTTCTGTAGTCAAAATATATCAAGAATATCTTTAATCAAAATGTAACAATCAACATCAATAATAATTTCATTCGTCAGTCAGAATTTTGTCTGTTACTCCACCTTGTTAACCCTATTACCTTTATGGGGTATCAACTCACATGTCAACCAAAGAGATGCTAAACTAGGGTTTAGTATAACTTAATCTTTATTAGCACTTGAGTTACTCACACATGTATACAACTTCTAACAACTTCACATTTGATTTACTGTTCAAACTTATCACTTCTTATACTAAATCAAAGCCTGGACTCAAATACTACCCATCTGAGATGAACTGGCCAGACCTATGGGTTCCAAACTCTGGGCTCTCCTTCTTGCGATAGTTTTTCCTGGGTTGTCGCTGTTGAAGTCCTTGCTGGCACCTATTTCATACATTTTCTTCTGGACTACTAGAGGGTTCGTTGGCATACCCCTGCCCAGGACCCTTATGAATCTGAGGTCATTCATTCGTAAGTAGGACACACATGTTCCTTTGTTCCCTTTTTCATCCTTAGCTTAAACTTGGACCCCATTAATGGTGATCACCCATCACACTTGACGGGATGGGGTAAAGGAGAACAATTGCTTTCTCATCAGACCAGAAAGGTCTTTAATTGTAAGGGTTCCTGTTCTTTGAAAATCATTAAATTGTCCCTTCCACAGGGTGACAGTTCCCAAAATATCCTCATTTATTTATTCTGTTCTCCAGATGGTTCATAGTGGAGTAATTTAAAATGGCATAGTTCACAGGGCTGTGTCAACAAAACTCTATTTCCTCACATTGAAACTGACCAGATGTTGATCATGTGAACTTCCTTGAAATTCCTTCACTGTGTTTTGCAGTTCCCAGCATATCTCACTCTCTCTCAATGAATCAGAGTACAGGAAGGAGATTGAGAGCTTAGTGACATGGTGTCATGACAACAACCTCAATGTCAGCAAAACAAAAGAGCTGGTCCTTGACTTCAAGAAGGAAGGCGGTGCACATGCTCCTGTCTACATCAATGGTGCTGAAGTCGAGAGGGTTGAGAGCTTCCAGTTCCTTGGAGTGAACATCACCAATAGCCTGTCCTGGTCCAACCATGTAGACACCATGGACAAGAAAGCTCACCAGTACCTCTATTTTGTCAAGAGACTAAAGAAATTTGTCATGTCCCCTTTGACACTCACCCATTTTTATTGATGCACCATAGAAGGCATCCTATCTGGATGCATCACAGCTTGGTATGGTAACTGCTCTGCCCGGGACTGCAAGAAACTGCAGAGAGTTGTGGATTTAGCTCAGCACATCACAGAAACAAGCCTCCCCTCCATGGACTCTGTCTATACTTCTCACTGCCTTGGTAAAGCAGCCAGCATAATCAAAGACCACACCCACCCTGGACATTCTGTCTTCTCCCTTCTCCCATCGGGCAGAAGATACAAAAGCTTGTAAGCACGTACCAGCAGGCTCAAGGACAGCTTCTATCCTGCTGTTATAAGACTACTGAACGGTTCCCTAGTACAATAAGATGAACTCTTGACCTCACAGTCTACCTCATTATGACCTTGCACCTCATTGTCTATCTGCACTGCACTTCTTCTGTATGTGTTACACTTTATTCTGCATTCTGTATTGTTTTACCTTGTACTACCTCAATGTACTGTGTAATGATCTGTATGAACGGTATACAAGACTAGTTTTTCACTGTTTTCTCTCTCTCCCTCTCTCCCCCTCACACTCCTCTCTTTGATCCATTGAGCATTTAGAGAATTGGATCACAATGAACATTGCCCATATTTCATCTCACACAACATAGACGTTTAAGTTTGCATCATGTTACAATTAATTTCTACAGCGCGTAGCCATACAAATAGCACTTAAATCATTTATTCCACTCATATATAAGGCATGAACATTCACCTTACACATGCTTGCTGGTTTTACAAATATCAATCATTCTGTTACCAACCTTCTCTAACATTCATCCGTATCTCTGCATGTACAGGAGATTGAGGGGTGACCTTTTCGAGGTGCATAAAATCATGAGGGGTAAAGCTAGCAAACATATACTGTCTTTTAACCAGGAAAAGGGAACAAAAAACTAGAGGGCATAGTTTAATGTGAGAGGTGAAAGATTTAAAAGGGACCTGAGTGGCAACTTCTTCACACAGTGGGTGCTGCGTATATGAAATGAGCTGCTAGAGAAAGTAGTTGAAGTAGGTACAATAACAACATTTGAAAGACATTTGGATAAGTAGATAGATAGGAGGGGTTTAGAGGGAAATGGGACACGCAGGCAAATGGCACTTGCTTGGTGGGCACCATAGACAGCATGGACGTTGGGCCAAAGGGCCTGTTTCCATGCTGTATAACTCTATGACTCTATGAAATGGTTCGACCCCTTGGTGTTCCTGAACGTTATGGCACTGGTCTGTTGTTTGATTAGGATCTTCAGTGGGTATCACACATCGTCCACCCTTAAGGACAAGTCCATCCTCCACTTGTATCTTAGTTTTCCATTTATCATATGAGATAGGGTATGTTCCATCTCAGATTTGTTTTAGCTCATTGTCTGTATCAGGTCTTCAATCTTAGTCTTATTGGTATTGGTATTGGTATTGATTTATTATTGTCACTTGTACCGAGATACAGTGAAAAACTTGTCTTGCATACCAATCGTACAGGTCAAATCATTACACAGTGCAGCTACATTGGGTTAGTACAGAGTGCATTGATGTAGTACAGGTAAAAACAATAACAGTACAGAGTAAAATAGTCACAGCTACAGAGAAAGTGCAGTGCAATAAGGTGCAAGGTCACAACAAGGTAGATCAAGAGGTCATAGTCCATCTCATCGTATCATAGTGACAGTGACTGCATCTATCTGTTCCCCTGCTGGATGTTACCATGGTTCCCCTTCTTGGACACCGAACTTTGCCAATTTGTCTGCTCATACGTACCCTGCAGGGGGACATTTATGGTGTGCTTTTACTTTAATCATGTCATTTCACATCCTTGGACTTCCTGAAAGATAATTTGGAGAAGGAGCACAGATGGTAAATGTTTAACTTCCACTGGTACAAAACCCTTCATTTACCATAGTGGCAGGAAATCGATTAGACTATCACATACTGTCTGAGCATATATGTACTGGTGGGACAAACTTACCAGGGTTGCTAGCCAAATATGCTGTTGTTGCTATGCTTCTCAGCATTCTGAGAACTAATTTTAGCTGGAAGTTTCAAAGCTATCTCCGCTATTGGTGAGCCTTAGTAGTTTTCTATGTAAATGCCACATCCTGCTTCCCATCAACTACCCTTGAAGATCTATCAATAAAAAATTTGAAGTGGCATCTGTGGTTTCACCTTCATTAGCCATTTACCTGCTGTGCACACTATTCTCTGCCTCACAAAGCTGCTTATCGTGCAGCCTCCCTCCTTTTTTGTTTTGGAACAAATGGTCCCTTGGGATAATTTGCTGTCCACACTTGACGCTTACGTTGTTCTCCAGTATAATTAAGATCGTCTGCAAGGAAGGTAGGAATTTTAATACATTTTACCACTAAATTTCGACCCGGCAGTATCAGTGTCCTGAGAGATGGAGCTGCCTGACCAAACCATTTTAATTTAGTTATCCAACAGCAGCTGGACAGGTGCATGCTCTGTTAAGGTGGTGAGGGGATTAGGGTTAACAATGTAAGTAAAATGCTGAACTGCTCTTTGGCCCATGATTTAAACTGAACTCATATCTGCATTTCACAAGTCAAGCACCATAATTGCATCAAAACAAGTTTTTCAAAGGAACTCTACTCAAAATCAGCATGTCAAAAATCTTGAGCAATATCCATTAACATTCTGGATAAAGAAAACATTCTTGTTAGCAAAAGGCAAGTTTTAGGATTGCTACCAAAATGTTCCAATCTCCCAAAACATCAACTTCAAATTCCCAGTTCAAGTCTGCACTACTTTCCCCGGATGTCAATTTATCTCTCAAATGTGGGCATCTCATATCCAGAATAAAGACACTCAGATTTATAACACCTTAACCTGGATTCCACATGGCCAGTATGGAATCTGGGTGTCTCTCTAAATACAATTCAAAAGGGAACAAAAACACAGATAAGTCAAAACAAAACTCCATGCTTGAATTTTTCTTCATTTATAACTCTCAAATAACTGAAAACAATTTCCACAGTGAAAAACTCTAACTCATATTTCAAAGAATAAAGGAAAAGATGTGGGGTTCCCACACATTCACACAACTTCTGATAGCAAAATTAACTTCCAAATTGTCACACATCATGCAGCATTTTAAAACTCAAGATCATTCACATTTTAAAATAGTTCAGCAAATGACTTACTCTACAAGGGCTAAACGATTAATAAAATAATACAATCATACAAACTTTAAGGAAACATTTAAACTTTAAGACTTAATTGTCAAAGGAATGCTGGAAATTATTGATCATGCACAAGTCAATTTTTAATCATGTTTAAAGTGTGACATCTCTACATCAACCAATACTCCAACAATTTCCAAGATTTCTCACGTTCCAAATTCTGATCTAAGATAGGACTATAAGATCTGTTTGTTGCAGGCATAATGACCCACATTACCACAGCTGAAGCAATGGATTTGAGTATCATACTGAGGTGTTTACCCCCACCCCCCCCCCATTACCTCCTTCCTGATACGCTAAAGGTACGCTACTGCGCTGTGATACTTCCCTTCTGTGAAATCTCTATCGCCCTCTACCTGGACCTTCACCTCTCTATAAGCTAACATAAAGGAAAATAAACAAAGCAGTGACCTGACATTATCCTTTTTTTAAGGTCAGTGATCCCAATCACTACAACCTGAAACTAAGGAATCAGATGCAAAGTCCATCTGCCCCCTTAGTCCAGCAGCAGACTTGGAGGATAGGTATGTCATCATTTGACCTCCAGCTCATTTCCAATTTCAATACGTACTCATGTAAACCAGAGATAAGCTAACTCATGAGGGTGACAGGATGACACAACCAGCAGTTCTGTAAGTAAGCATGGTTCGTTCTAAGGAAACTGAATTTATCTCATTTTCAAATAGATCTTTATTTTCCAAAAACTGTTTAGAAGGTTATTACTTCAATATGCATATTGCAATGTTTGCAGGTAAAAACCTCATTATTTTAAACAATGCATTATTCAATCCATTTTGCTTTTAAAAATGATAAAATAAAACTCAGTTTGATTTAATGTGACTTGCATTTATTTTGCCTGCTTATTGGTCAGCACACCTGAATAATTTTGCACCCTGCCCCCATGCACATTCCATGTATCACTTAGAGGATCCTTTATGTCTACAAAATGTTTTTGGTCTTTAATTCTGTGGTACCCAAACCTCCTTGATCTTTTCATGGATGAAGACCATTTGATATTTTGCTATTGCACAAAGCAGAGGAGTCATACTGTAATCCAGGAGAGCTATCAGATTAGTGATTTAAAGGAATATCAGAGTTTTGAAAACACACCTTTCAGAGTGAGCAGGAGAGCGACCCTTTACCATTCATCCATATTGGAAGAACTTCTGCTTTAAGTCAGTAAAGAGATACTGGTTCTGTTGGTCTTGAATTTCAGAAAGCAGAAAACAATGTCTAGTAATGAGTTGCAAACTGTTAGATGGCAGATACACTGCCATTTTCTTTACATGATTTATATAGACACCACCTCTTGTCTTTTCCATAACATGCAAATCTCAGATGTATCCTTCAAACCAAAACCCAACAGCAACTAAGGACAATCTATCCTGACATGGCTTCACTATTAATCATTGTCTGAATTATTAGATGAGATCCAAATATATGCAACTTTTCAAATATGACTATCATATCTACGAATAAAAAAGCACATTAGGAGCACATACTCTTATTTAATACTTGCAAAAGCAAAGTCATCTTATCCTTCCCTAACACCAATTTCCTAGAATTCATATTTGTGCCGTTTGCATCTCAGATTTTAATGTGTTTTTTTAAGTGCATTGGAGGGCTAGAATTATGGAAGGTTGCGCACATAAGTCCAATGTCAACCATCTAGGGAAGTGCTGCCAGCTTCATCTTTGAAGGATGCTCTACGGTATCTTGGTTTTACTTCCACTGTTTCAATGGCATTACTCACTGAGAAAGACCTGGCTTGTGCTCTGTTCCTGAGATCTGGCAGGCAGTATCAGGCACATTCCAACTATCTTTTTCCAAATGGAAATAGTGGCAAGGGAAGATTGAGTGAACATCCTTCAGGAAGTGCAAAGTTGTATATCTGCTACTTTAGAAAGCTCGCAAGATGACTTCTTTGGACCCAGGACACGAATCTGACGCTACCAAGATATGACTGATTCTCACCGTCTATCTCTGCTGTAATTGAGCAGCAAAGTCTTGTACTGCAAGGGGTATAGGGTTTCAAGATGGAGATGAGTCTTCAATTATTGGCTTTTGGCAAACATCATGAGCCAATTTCCTCTGCAAACAGAAATGTAAATGAGGGCTAGACTGGGAGTTGTGATTTGCATGATAAGAGGTACGAGAAAGATAAAGTAAATTATAGCAAGGTACGAGTGTGTAAAAGTGGAGAAGGAATTTTGGAATTGTGCAGTGTAGTAATATCATTGAAGAAAGGGAATTAGAGGAACTCTTATTCAGAGTGCTGTTTGAATGGTTGGTCTTTAAAAGGGTGAAATGTGCACTGGGATTATCAAGAAAGAAAAAGAGAGAATAATTAGTTTTAAGACACTGGGCAGGCTATTGAACCTCTTGTGACACTTCTGTATTCTGCAATAAGTTATCACTTCCCAACTCTTGCTGCAAGTAATAGTCCTGGCAATTTGGTGGTACACACCTGTAAGACTCCACTTTCAATCTTCTAATACTTAACTGAAGTTCTGCATGGAGCTCTGTCCTCTGGGCTCTTGAATGGTCAAAGTGTAATCAAAATATAGGTCATGATGTAATGACAGATCTTGGAGAGAAATAGGACAGTAATGCACTTCAGTTGTTTTAATTCTGAACTATTACAAAAGAATGCTTTCAAGCAACTACAAGATGTTTCTTGGAAGTTTAGCTGTATACAGCTATTTTAATCCGATTTTGGAGTAATACTCGCACAGAAGTACACATAAAGAAGATTAACTCAGAGCTAGATCCCTACCCTCAGGCTACCAGGACCACTTCCAGACTATGGATATTTTGTCTCCCATGATAATAATTCCCTCCCTGATTATCATTTTTTCCCCTTTTATTCCTGACTGCCATTTTCCCCCTTCCCATTAGTTAATCACTTCCTTCAATTGATTACAAAATATCCCCATCAATTGCTGATAACCTCTCCCCTCCTCATTATCTACCACAGCCGGCTTATGCCTCACAATCCTAATGCCTCTACCAGCCCTCGTCCTGACCCCTTTACTTACCCATCATTCCAATAGTCTTTCCAATCCCCAGCCAGCTCCACTTGTTTTCTTGAACTTTATCTTTGCAATTTATTATCTTTGCAATGTATAGATCTGAAAGAAATTAGGCTTAGTGAAAATGTGGTACTGGGGAAATGAAGGGGACCTGATGACCTGCTTCCCAAGATCTTTCAAGAGATGATTATGGAGATAGCGGACGTGTTGGGTTTTAATCTTCCACAATTCCATAGATTCTAGAATGGTTCTTACAGATTGGAATGTAACAACTGTATATCCACTGCTTAATAAAGGTGAGAGAATCAAAACAGGGAACTACAGGGCAGTTAGCTGACATCAATAGTGGGGAAAATTTAGGAAGTGATAACAGGCCACTTAAAGAATAACAGTCGGATTGGTCAGAGTCAACGTGGATTTATGAAAGTAAAATCATGTTTGGCAAATCTGTATTTTTTTAAAGGAACCATTGGTTGTTGTGTGAAAGGATTTTTAAGAAGACCTTTGATAGGCAGCACACACAAGATCATTGCAATTAAACCACATGGGACTGATGTAATGTACTGTGAAGCTTGGACTGAAGATTGGTCTGAAAACAGTAGAAATAAGCTGATCATTTTCAGTTTGAAAGGCTCTGATTAGTGCGATGGTGCAGTGATCAGTGCTGAGCCCAGCTGTTCACAATCTACACCAGTAATTTGGATGAGAGGACCAAATATAATTTTTCAAAGTTTGCGGATGACACAAAGCTGGGTGGCAGTTTAGGTAGAGAAGAAGATGCAGGGGACGTGGACATGTGAATGGGTGAGAGTATGGCAGATGGAATGTAATGTGGAAAAATGTAAGGCCATCTGCTTTGGTAGAAAGAAAATAATTATCTTCAAAAAGCTGGAGATTAAACAGTATTGGTATTTAGAAGGAGGTGGGTGTCTTTGTAGATACACCAAGCAATTAGGAAGTTGGCTTTTACTGAGAAAGGATTTGAGTGCAGGAAGTTAGACATCTTGTTGGAATTGTGTAGGACTGGTGAGACTGGGCCTGCAAAATGGTGTACAGGTCTGATCTCTTAATATAAAGGATATATTAATTTTAGATAATGTAATAAACCTGTACTTTGATAAGATGACAGAATAGCATAGGTACAATGTCATTTTTTTTATGTTTTGCTGACTTGTGAAAGAGTAGTACATATCTCAGAGTACTATGAAGTGTCTGCTAATGTTTCAAACGTCTTTCTTCATTTTGCATTTGTGATTCTTTTTACTTTTCTTTCAAATTTTAAAGTGACTGGTATTATGCTCAAAGCCCATTGCTGAAATCTCACCTCGTCTCTGATATTGTTATTCATCTGTATGAACTGAATGAAATGCAATTTGACTTGGCATCTAGAGGGCATGATTTGGATGCTACTTGGCCAACAACATTTGCACGGTAATATACATTTATTTGTATTGACTTGGTTATTTGAAGATTTATTAACTGAAATTGGACATACAGTAATGAATCAAATCCTACATGCTGCAGAATGCATTAATCTATTATTTAGAAATAGCTGGAATTATGTCTTATTATTAATTTGATAATTCCAACACTATATGTAGAAATGTTTTTCACTGTACATATAGCAGAGTGGATGTGTGTCAACATTAGGTATTAGTTGACTCCTTATCTTTAGAAGGGTGATCTTAGAAAGCTGAAAGGTGCTCTCATCAATTTGTTTGAAATGGCAGAGAGATTCATTTGAGTAAATTTGGAAAAATTATTTCCTTCAGTGAGAGAATCCAGAAAATATTCTTGCAACTATAATTAGTTTCTATCAAAATCCAGTGCAAGATCAAGATGCATCGTTTCACACATAAAGTTGTGGAATATTGGAACTTACTTCCTGAAAGTCTGTGGATGTTTGGCCATGAAATTTGAAAAGAAATTTATTATTTTTTGTTGGGCATCAGGGTCAAGAGATATTTGGCATCCCCCATACTGCATTGCTCATAGTTTGGCAATATGCTTGGGACTCCACACCACCGATATTGATTTATTTGGTCAAGGATGACTAAAGGATGGTTCATTTAAAAACAATCTCATCTTGATCAATAAAGGGGAAAGGTGATGCTGTACTAAATGAATATTTGGGAATTACACATTTTGTGAATACCTATTCAATTGATTGGAAAAGTGAAATGAAATTAGATTTTTAGAGACTGCTTAAAATCTGTTTATGAGTACACTAGGCCACTATTTACTTGCCAGTAACAGCTGATACTTTTACAACTGATGCTTAACATCGAAGGTGCCCCATTGAGAATAAATATAAATTGGAGCCAAGCCATTGCTCTACATTTATGATCAGTAGCAAAATTTAGTGAGAGATGAAACTTAAGACTCTTTAAGATGCAGTGCTCAGACTGCTATCACTGGAGGAAGCTGATTAAGGAATGTACAACAAGCCAGAGAGCCAAAAGTGTGGAGAAGGACATGGTGAATATTGCAGAGGCAGTTGAGTTCACCATCAGAGAATTTTAAAATTCAACATCTTATCAGGCAGAAAGCAGTGAAATTATGAACAAGTAGTGCACTTAGTGTGACGCAGCAGATTTTTATGTCAGAATTTATAGTGTAAGATGGTCACAAAGGAAACGCTGGAAAAACTGAATCTAAGGCTTAAAGAAGGAACAAGGATAGGATATTTCATATTGGTCCTGAGGATCCTTTTCCTTAAGTTGTAAATGCATAACACATTATCATCACTGATTAACTGGACTCTGACAACTTGCACTCATTTCTCAATCACATTTTATTTACTTGTGCACAAGAAGAACAGTCCGGCCCTTGTCACCAAACTATTCTAAAGTTTCAACAGAGTTGACCATTTAAACAAATGTTGATCAATTAAAATTTTTGGTCACCTGAGAATCCTTTATTTGCACACACAAAATACCAATCATGGTCCACTAATAAAAGGTGTTAGTAACCAATAGAAACTACAAGGTAATGGCCAATAAAACTTCAGAGTTAGTAAAGTAATCATCCAATAGTTGGTGTGTGCCTTGCATCCTTCGTTTGCATCCTTATCTTGGTATGCTAAATGGGCTCGGGTCCCATGCTGTGCATAGAGGAGCTATGCTCTCAAGGACCTTTCTCACCACGGTTGACTACATACCGTCTGTAAACTATCTTTGCCTGCACGTTATCTTAACCCTTGCCTTGTCACAGCATCCACAATGCAAGGTTCAAAAGAAAGATGCTATGAGGATTTTCCCCTTGTTGGATAAATCAGAATAAGCAAGCATAGTTTCAGGATAAACACAAGCTATTTAGTTATGAGATAAGGAGATTTTTTTTAACTTTGAGAATTTGAAATCACTGGAATTTTCTACTCTAGAGACCTCTGGGTGCTGAACCATCAAAGCTAGGATAGATTTTGAGAGTACAGGGGAATCAAGGATCATTCAGGAAAGTGAACTCGAGATCAACAAATTCAAAAATGTTTTCTTAGCTGCTTTTTGTGTGTGTTTATCCTTTGCTGAAATGAATGTGCACTGGATACCAATGTATGGAAGTGATGTTATATGTCCTTCCCATTAATTCAAGAGTTTTCTGCAGAATTGGGAAACAGTCTGAGTAATAATGAACGTGGAAAGTTAGATTCAAATGTTAAGTGAATCATAGTTTACTGCAATGTATTCTGATTGTTCCTTTTTTAAGCAAATTTCTGTAGAAAATGGATAAACACACATAGATGCATATTTTCTATTCAAAATTTTCACATTTTTCCTCAAATTTGAGTTATTTGCTAAGTAACAGATCAAAAATAATTAAATGGGGAAGAGTAAGGAATGGATGAGCAACAGAAAACTGATGGGGTAAATTGTTGAACTAAATTACCAAATTAAGAAGTAGAAGAAACTGATCAATAATTTTTTTGAAGTCCTTGTGTTGAATTTGTCATTAAACCTAAAATTATGCAATTAAAAACTATTCCTATTCTGAACTGGAAGAGGGTGGTGGATTGGGAGCTGGGTGAGTGGGTGCAGGAATGGAGGGAGTAGTTGTTGTTAAAGGAGAAGAGAAAGTCCTCGCAAAGTTGTTGGCAGGAGGCTTGGGTAGTTTTAACTCTTTGGTTTGTTACTATTTGAGTGGTGGACCATCAGGCAGCACCTTGTAATAACTCCTAATTGCAAACACATTCACTGTTTCTTTTCTGACAACATTCAGTAACAGCCATTCTCTTCTCAATCCTACTTCTTGTACGATCACTGGCCTCCCAGCACTACTGCCTCTGTTCATATCAAACACACATTCTTTTATGTTCATTCCTTCCCTGTGTGCATTTTACCTTTCAGCATTTATGCTATATACATAAATTGCCATGCAATCCACTGACCTTTGCAGCAGACTCAAACTAAGTCGTCCTTCAGAATATTCTGCAGCATATAATCTGAGAGACAGAGGGAAACAAATGCAGCACTCCTTGCATTATCATCCATACTCAAGCAAAGCAAAGATCCCTTGGGCTCGGTGGCTTTTGTGGAGCCATTATTACTGCAAAAGAATAGTTGGTGACTTAGCCTTAGCAGAGTGTCTGGGTGCTGATTTTTGTTTCTCATTTTCCCAGCAAGTAACCTGCAACAGCCACAAATGCAAGTGGCATTTTCAGGACTGTCATCTGTTACTACCTAACTTCATTCTGCCATTCTAGTTTTGTCGCGTTCTCCTAGATACCTCAATATACCAACAGGCTACTGCATAAGATACCTCGAAGAAAGACAATACTCCTGAGGATGCACTGTTGAATGCTTTATGCCTTTCAGGCATCAGTTCAGACACTGACATTGAAGATGAATTATACAGGGAGCTGGAGAGATCTGTACTTGATTCATTACCATGAACCACGCAACAGCAGCCTGTATAAAAAACATAGATAACCCAAGAAAGATTTTGCTGAAGGAAAAGGACCTTTGACACTTCAACTGAGCCATTCAGAGAGAAAGAAACAAAGTAATGTATGATGTCTCTCATGGCTTCTGGAAGCCACCAAGCTGTTTACAGCCAGCAAAGTAATATCGAAGTGTAGTCACTGTTCCAGGAAATTGGTGCATCATATTTGGTACACCACAGGTTCCCCTAGAGATGTGTGTGAAAATGACAAGATACTCTTGTTTATTGATGGTTAAATATTAGTCAGAACACAGGATATGATCCTGATCCTCATTGAAATAGACCCTTGGGATCTTTTACATCCACTGCAGAGAGCAGATGGGTCACATCCAAAGAATGGCACCTCATAATAAAGCACTCATTTGGTACAACACAAATGACAATCCTGATTTTTTTTATATGTGATTAAGACTGGAGTGAGTTGTGAACACAGACCCTTTTGAAACAGGAATGATCAGACTACTTGACTGAGCCATGGTTGTTACTGGATGAGAAAATTTTATGACCACCGGGGATATTGCCTCCATGACGTCACTATGAAAACATTCAAATATTTTGCAGTTTTGAGGGCATCTTGAATGGATGGCACTCAGAGCGTGAACTCAAAGTTGTGCATTATCTTATTGAGGCAATTGTTCAGCATTGGTGAGGGGGCTTTGAAGGAGTGACGAGGTGGAAACAGGACTCAAGAGCCCTTCTCTTGAAGATTCCTTTTCCACACTCTCAGCCATTGTGTGCCAATGTGTCCCTTGAGTTAGAACAGTTACATCTGCAGATAAGGTAAAGTTGTCTGTAGCTTTGCCTGATCAGGGGAGCACCTTGTTGGATCTGCAAATCTTTTAAAGAAAAGTACTTAGCTAAGAATTAAATGTAAAACAATTGTGTTTGCACTTGTTGATATATGTGTGGTTTTCTTGTGGGTTAGGTTCTGTATTTTCAGTGTGGTTTCAGTTTGACATTGGATTCTCATCATTAAGTGTGAGATGGGTTAACAAGACCATAGAAAACAATGTGTGACTGTGGTTAGTTTTACAGTCATATAATGAAAAGCAGTTAAAAAATATGTAGAATGTTGATTAGACCACAATTAGGAGTATTGTATATAGAGTCACAGCCTCGCACAGCACAGAATCAGGTCCTTCACCTTACGATATCCATGCTGATCTTTCTGCCCATCTACACTAATCCCAGTTGCCTGCATCATGACAATATCCTTCTATGCCTTGCCTATTTACATGTCTATCTAAATGCCTCTTAAACATAATAATTGTATCTGAATCCACCACCTCCTCTAGCAGTGAGTTCCGGATATCAAACACTTTATGTGTGAAAAGAAACTTATCCCTAACATCACCTTTAAAACTCCTTCTTACCTTAAACCTATGCCCTCTTGCTTTTGATGCCTGTACCATGGGAAAAGATTTTGACGATCTACCCTATCTCTGCTCCTCATAATCTTATATACTTATATTAGGTCACCCCTCAGCCTCCTTCACTTCTAAAATCAGCCTATACAATTTCTCCCCATAACTAAAGTCCTCCAATCCCATCGACATCCTAGTGAATCTCCTCTGCTGTCTCTCCAGTTCGATCACAATACTCGATTCCCAGCTCCCTTGTCTGAGGAGCTGCTTGGCCACAATCCGTCCTCTTGGTTCAATCTAGCATTTGCTGTGTCTTCCCTGGGGATAGTGTCTTAGACTTTCATTCTAACTAGCTAGACCTATCAGTTTAAATAATAACTAGATGTTCAAATTACAACCAATAAAAGGAAAAGGTATCACAACATTTTGCTGTGCAGTTTATAGAGTCATTGACAAGATAACACAATACATTGTCAGATACATGGTGTATTTAGGAAACAAAATCTGCATTATTGAAGCATTCAGTAACAGAATTAACTGTACTACCCTTTTTCTGTGTTGCACTGGGAGTTTCAACTCTAGCCTGTGCCCTTAAGCTATTTGTTTGTGTTATAAGGCAAGTACATTTATCTGTCAGATCAATTTTCTCTTCCATTTGACATTTTTGACCACCAGAGTGGTGAGGGTACACTAGTGATATGACAATGATTACAATGGCCAAGTGTGAGATGTGGTGGATCCTTGGATGATGTTGCACATTCGAGTGTCAGTTCCAGATATCATCTTACTAATTGGTCAATTTGATTTATTTTTTCTTATCCTTCAGATCTTTTGTGTGCTGGATGACTTGGGTAAAGGTTTTATGGGCACTTGCCAACTGTATTCAGCCCTAATTTAACTTCTCCAGCAGGAGTTCAATATTGATGCAATATTCTCTCTCTTCCTTGTATGCCACCCTAGGGATAATGGTGATTAGGCTTTGATCCTCTATCATGCAATTTCAGTTGGTGCCTGTCTGGAAACCACACACCATACCCTATCCATATCCCTTCCTGGGTAACACCAATGTTTTCGACTTCAAGGACTCTTAATCCAACTCTGTTACTGGGCACCACTGCAATCCCTAACGCCATGCCCTGGGCTTCACCTCTTGTTCTTTTGTAGCTCTGATCCAGCATGGAACCTTTCCTGGCTTGCCTGACTGAGGTCCTCCCTCAACTGCTTAACTTGTTTGGTTAAAATCCTGGGTTTGTTGTTCAGATTCACCAGATCAAGGGTATGAACCATGGACATCCCTGCCCCATACAGGGCCTCTCTGCTTGTGATTCTTCAGTGTTAGCCTGGCCTTACCCTCATACCCCCCCCTGTTCCCTGTCACCCGTCTCAGTACTCTGCAGGTCCGGTGTCAGTGTAACTTCTTTAGATGGGGAGGGCACTGCTATAGTAACTGGATTCATGTTATGTTCACCACCACAAGTGCCAAGTCATGGTGGATGCTGTCATATAGGACCTTGCCTCTGTTGTTCAGAACGGATCTGTTTCGTGGTCATATGGCAACATTCTGGATAGGTTGGGAGGCGTACGCTCACTGCTGGGTTTGGTCTACTCCTAATCTCAAACTTAGGAATTCTCCCTGCTTTAGTCTACCTTGGGCACCTTTGCTCAAACTCCAACCAACCCCATCTCTAGGCCAATGGTTAGGCACCCTACTTCTGAACACCCATTTATGGACAATCCCCACCAATCATCCATGATCCCCACGTTCATGTAACAAAGAGTGGAATTCCCATTGCACCTCGTGTACACTGTGAATTGATTGTTACAACCAAAAATTATCATTTTCTCTGGTTGAACTCAGAGGATTCTATTATCACACTCTGCCACATCAGGTGGATCAAACCGCAAATATCCAGGGTATCTCCACATCACATATTGGGTAAGGACAGTAAATTTATACAATAATAAAAAACAAATTCATCACTGTCTCCTTGGTCCTGGTCCCTGTGTCCCATCCATGCACCCTGGGGAAATATCAAAATAAGTTTCTGTTGAGAGCTTGACTTAGTATTTGCTTTTACCTCTTGATCATCTGCTATTTTTTCCTCATGTTTCTCCCCCTCTCCCTTACCTCTGCTTCTATACCCCCTTCATTCTTCGAGACTAGGTTAGAGCTTGGATCAGAATAACAGTTCTTTATTCAGCACAAGCAAACACACAGGACAGAACTGGTTGAAGAATCTCTGGAAACTCAAACTACATTGAGTTTTCATATATTTTACATACGAAGGCAATAACAAGCAATCAAATACAATTTCAATAATTACAATCTGTAGTTTACCTCAATTTTTTGGGTATGAACAAATGTTTCCAGAGAATTATACATTTATAATGAGACTTTATCTTAAGATCAACATTGAATATCCAAAGATCTTACTTGAAAAAAGGTGTTTCACAGTGATATTCTAAAAGCTTCTAAGGACAAAGTCCACACATCCAAAGCATACTCTTTTTTTCACACTTTTGTGAGGGAAAGCTCTTTGACGTCTGTTTTCAGGTCACCTGAAACGTCGACTGTCCATTTCCCTCCAGAGATGCTGCCTGACCAACTGAGTCCCTTCAGCATTTTGTCTGTTGCTCCAGATTCCAGCATCTGCAGTCTCTTGTGTCTCAAGGAATTCTTAAGAGTTCAGTTTAAAATTTAATTCATAAAGTATTCTGAGAATTTGCAGAAAGGCATATTTTTAATTTTTTTTTACAGAGTATCAAACTTGCATTTCAGTTTCATCATTTTCTCATTCTTTTGCTTCTTACTACTCTTTGCTTCTCACTTCCCTGAAAGTGGCATCCTTGAAAGTAGGCAGGGTGGTGAAGAAAGCTTTTGGCACACTGGCTTTCATCAGTCAGGGCATTGAGTATAAAAGTTGGGATGTTATATTGCAGTTGTACAAGACATTGGTGAGGCTGCATTTGGAATATTGTATTCAGTTTTGGTCGCCCTGTAACAAGAAAGATGCCATTAAGCTGGAAAGAGTGCAGAGGAGACTTACGAGGATGTTGCTGGAACTTGAAGGACTGAGTTGTAGAGTGAGGTTGAACAGGATATGACTTTATTCCTTGGAGTTTAGGAGACTGAGAGGTGATCTTATAGAGGTGTATAAAATCATGAGGGGCATAGATAGGGTCAATGCACACAGTCTTTTTCCCAGAGTTTGGGAATCAAGAACTCCAGGCCATAGGTTTAAGGTGAGAGGGAAAAGATTTAATCGGAACCTGAGTGCCAACTTTTTCACCCAGAGGTGGTCAGTACATGGAATGAGCTGCTAGAGGAAGTGGTTGAGGCAGGTACATTAACAACATTTAAAAGGCACTTGGACAGGTACATGGATAGGAAAGGTTTAGAGGGATATGGGCCAAATGCAGGCAAATGGCACCAGCTTAGATGGGAATCTTGGTCAGCATGGACCAATTAGGCTGAGGACCCTGTTTCCATGCTGTATGACTCTATCCCTCTATGACTCTATTGGCTTGTATCAGTAAGCAACTTTTCACACTGTGAAAAACAAAGGGATTATAATCTATATTAAGTGGAAGAAAAAAAGACCAGAATTAGAAATTGACGTTTTGTCTTTTTAAACTTAGAACAGGACACTAGGAAACTCTAAGTGATTCTGAAACCATTTTCCATTATGTTCAATTACACATATTGATATTTCCAGAATCCTTTACAAAGGAGACACAGTTGTTTGACTTACACATGATCATTGCTGTGATGTTTCACGCTCAGTTTTCAGATACACATATAATTGTCTTTGACTGATACATCCAACATCTTTTAAAATCTTGCAAAAATTGTTTCTAAACTTCACTCCTATAAGCACATACATTATAGGATTAAGGCAGCAGCGTACATAGGCAATGCTCTCTGTTACAATAATTGCGTAGTCTATATTTGCATAGTATTCACAACTCCTGCTTTCTTCACTGACAATCCATAGAGTTTGCAGCAAAAGTGCAATATTGAATGGGAGTTCACAAATCATAAATACAATAACTACTGCAACTATAATCTCTAATGCTTTGCTTGAATGAAAGCCCTTAGCTTGCTGCAGAGTTTTTGCAATGATCACGTAGCAAATGATCATTGTCACAAAGGGTATCAGAAATCCCACCACCATCTGCATTACACAGACTCCTACTTTGATGATGTTTGAATTAGGTGGATAGTTCATATGGCATATAGTTTTACCAGAGTCATCAGCATTTGTATCACTTAATATAAATTCTGGAAGAGACAGGATGATAGCAAGCACCCAAACCCCTCCACAAATAAACATACCATGTATTATTTTATATTTTGGCATTTTTGTTGCTTGAACAATGGCATGATACCTGTTAATGGTCATACAGGTAAGTATAAATATACAACTATAGAAGTTGACGGTGTGCACGCCATTTACAACTTTGCACATAAAAGTTCCGAAAGTCCATCCAATCTGTGCATCAACTACCAAGAGTGGCAGGGTGCAAAGTAGGATCAAATCAGCAATTGCTAGATTCATCATGTAGAGATCTGTTATGGTCTTCAGTTTCTCATAAAGGACCTTTATCACAATGACCAAAGAATTGCCCAGAAGCCCTGCCACAAATATGATTGCATATAAACTGGGCATATAAACTCCCTTAAAATCTGTAACTTCGGAATTATCACAAAATGTCTCTGCATCATTAACAGATGTGCTGCTTTCATTATATTCATAATATCCATAATCATAATATTCCATAGTTGGGCACCAGGAACTGAATCTGTAGAACAGACCTGAAATAAAATAGAGGGACTTGTTATGGACTGGGACAGAACCCTACCTGCCGCTTCCAGCAGACAAACACAATGTACTCACTAATCAAATATAAACTAATATTTCATTAAATAACATCAAAAGTACTTATTCCAATGATTTTTGTTGCAAAATATTACTCACTTTTAGGTGAACTCAAATCTAGTACAGATAGTTCTGCTATAACATGATAGTTATGTTCCTAAGGAACTTCACGTTACTAAAAGCCATGTTGGAGCAGAATAGGCTGTAGTTGCCTTCAAAGTACAGATTTCAAGACATTTTGCTGATCATGATCACGCTATAGCCAATACAGCCTGCGTAATGCAGAGAGTGTTCTCTAATCCATCAATTGCGTTACAACCAATTTGCATTATGGAAACACATGTTATAGCAGAACTGCCTGTACTTCATTATTCCTAATGGCATTTATTTTGTTTTGACACATTCATTTCAAGAAATTAAAATATAGCAGTCATAGTTTAAATTCATCTTTTAATGCACACTTTAAATGCATCTTTTAAAAGTGAAAATTGAAAGCAGCTTACCACAATTATGGAAAATTTCCAATTTAGGTAACGGTTGATGTGTGTTCCTTGCTTGAGTGTTAAGTATCTCACTGCTGCATACTGCAAGTGATGTTAAGCAATATTCATTGATGATCTTGCTTAATATGCTGAGGGAGGAACTACATTTGCTATTTTTACCACAGAGTTGTTTCCGGTAGTCCACTGCTGAATTGCTACTTGAAGCAGTAAGATAGCTATTTCCAATGTACTTTTTGTTTGTTTCTCTTTTGTGACTTTCGTAGAGTAATGCAATACAAACATTTCATTCTACAGCATCTTCTCTATTGCCTTGCTGGCTTCTCTCCTTTGGGTAAATATTCATTGCACCTTTGAAAATAATGACTGAGTATGGTTTTGCCATTCATGTGGACGCTGAATGGAACACAGCTTCTTTTTTGTGGAGCCCTTATTTTGCCTTTAATTCTTAGAACTCTTAATGACTTTGTGTACCTCTGTAACCTTTGTAGTTGTAACTGCCACCTCAGGTCTAGCCAATGACCACAATGTCAGTGGGTGCCAGGGTGACCATAGCCATGACCCTTAAATCTGGAACTAGCATGACACATAAGAGCCAGAGATATTTGTAATAGTTTTTGGCTCTCAGGCCATTCATTGGTGGGGATGCCACTGTCATTCTCTATTTAAAGAGAGCTGATTGCACTTCATTCCCAAGTACCAACAAGCAGTAGACGGAGTAATCTGGTGATACTGTATGATAATATTGCAGACTTCCTACAAGGTGCAGGTTGCCTTTGATTGTGTATATATACATCAACACCAAAATACACTGCTGTGGTTGAAAAAGATACTCCAGAACTGTAGATGTAACAGTTCATTACTCGGCATAAACAAACATAAAGGAGAGAACTGGTGGAAAAATCTTCCAAAACTCAACCTATACAAAGACAATAACAGGTGACCAACATTGAATATCCAAAGACCTTTTTTACAAGGTAGTTCACATCGATACTCTAAAAGCTTCTGAAGACAAAGTCCACTCACCCAAAACATACTCTTTTATCACAGTTTTGTGAGGAATAGCTCTTTGGACACACAAGCACTCCAAGTATTGATTATTAGAACAAAAATAACGACTACACTTTATGTGCTAAGTGACAAAATATCTCCTCTGTAACCTCATGTGATTTCATTCTGGGGTTGGAGACACAGGGCCCCTTTTATTTGTGTCACAATGGTTCAAAATATCTTAGCATTTCAAGATGTGTAATGTCTAGTTTCAATGTCCAAACATTCATCTATGGTTTCTCAGTATCAATGGATGTCACATTTTTCTCTCAGTGTAGTTGTAACTGGGGTTTTGCTGCAGTCCAACTGGCATAGTCCTGTTGTCTGTACATTTGGCCAATGCATATGGTCACACCACATTTGTTCTTTTCCCAATAACTAAGAGCTCCCATTATGTGTCTTTTCAGAGATGGCAGGCACGGTAGCATAGTGGTTAGCATAATGCTTTACAGCGCCAGCGACCCGGGTTCAAATCCGGCCACTGTCTGTAAGGAGTTTGTACGTTCTCCCCGTGTCTGCATGGGTTTCCTCCGGGTGCTCAGGTTTCCTCCCACATTCCAAAGACATACAGGTTTGGAAGTTATAGGCATGCTATGTTGGTGCCTGAAGCGTGGCGACACTTGCGGGCTGCCCCCAGATCACTCTACACAAAAGAGTGTGTAGAGTGTGTTTCAATGACCATGTGACTAATAAAGATCTTATCTTATCAAGATTGTCACATCAGTTTTCAAGGCATGTCTTTTAAATGGCTTGCTGCTGTGAGTCAGTAGCCTGCTCTCTTCACAGACAGTAGTATTTGTTTATGTAGCTGCCCTTGTAATTTCAAAACCGATTATTATTTGCAGGTTACATTTGGAAGGCTGGTTCCTACCTGTGTTAATTAAATCAATGGTTACTACAGTATATACCCTCTATGTTTTGCTAGTTCCTAACAGCACCACACTTGAAAATAATTCCATTCCTTTGATATGCAGTTTGTGTATGACAGTGCATCATGAAAGCTGCCTGGTATCCTGGACATAGTCACAATATTTTCATTCTGCATGAGTTCCCCTTGAGAAATACCTGCAATACCTGCCTTTCAGAAATACATCCTTGGCCCTCTTTTATTACTTTAAACATGCTACTGTTTGTCAGCATGTTCCAAAAATATAGCATTGATTTCCATGCACATGCCCAGCTCCAGGGTGAAGTCACCTCACTTGTACCCTCCACTCTCCTTGTCAGTCTGCTTGCCGAATGTATGCAGAATCGCATGAGCAGAAACTTCCTCCAAGTGAATAGGAAAAAGCCTGATGCATTTATCTCAGGTCCTTGTTAACTCTTTTTAAATCTTAAATCCATTTTCAAGGCTCCGATTCAATCCCTGTCCTAGCAGTCTGTCTGAAGCTTACTGTTCCCATCCTTGTTGTTATACTTGGCTCTTAGTTGAGCTTCAGGCCACAGTTCTGCACCATCATTAGGACATCTATTTTCACATCCATTGTGCTCTTCCTCAGCTTACAAAACCCTTATCTATTTATCTGTTTCCTTTGATGTAACAATTTGAACATTCTCCTGATTAGCTTCCTTCATTCTATCTTCCATGAACATGAGGTTACCCAAAACTCATCTGTCTGTGTCCTAACTTGCATTGTATCCCATTTGCCCATCACCCTGGTGATTGCAGATCTACATTCAGCTCTATTATGCATTGGGTGTCTCTGCTAGTTTATTATGCCATGTTGATCATCCTTGAATTTAATCTCCCCACAACTGGTGACTATATCTTATGCTACCCAGGCCTGGAGCACTAGAATTCCCTGTCTAAATGCTTCTGCCTCTTTACCTGCCATGCCTCTTTAAAGATGCTTCAAAATACTTATCTCTTTGACCAAGGTTTTGGTTATCCACCCTAATTTCTCTTCTGGTGCAGTGTTAAATTATGTTAATTTGCATTCTTGTGAAAGACTTTGGGAAGCTCAAGCTTGTAAAGACACAATATAAATTCAAGTTGTAGATGTTATTGTTGTAATTATCAGATTGAAGGGAGATGCATTTGAGAATAGTGCCATGTTACAGGAATGATAACAGTTCATGCAGTTTATTCAGTTCATTTATATAGGGAGTGGTGATTTTGGCCACGCACTCTGAGCTGTGCTGCACCAATGATTTATTTGCAATATTTTAAACTCCCCTCCTGGTTTAATAATTCTGCATTTCTTTTAATACCATAAGCACAATTATAGACTCTTGCCCTACTACCTTACTTTCCATTTGTTTCTCAAACTATTATTTTTATTACTCAGTATTATTATTATTATTACTCAGTACTTATCAACAAGCTTCAAAACCTGAGCCTTTGTACCTCCCTCTGCAACTGGATGCTGAACTTCCTTTTCAGAAGACCACAGTCAGTGCGGATTGGTAGTAACATCTCCTCCTTGCTGGCTATCAACACAGGCACACCTCAAGGATGTGTGCTTGGCCCACTGTTCTACTCT
Organism: Pristis pectinata; assembly: GCF_009764475.1. Classification (NCBI taxonomy): domain Eukaryota; kingdom Metazoa; phylum Chordata; class Chondrichthyes; order Rhinopristiformes; family Pristidae; genus Pristis; species Pristis pectinata. The sequence continues at coordinate 93,009,649 of NC_067409.1, read as the reverse complement.
CTCTACACTCATGACTGTATGACTAGGCACAGCTCAAACACTATCTATAAATTTGCCAATGACGCCACTGTTGTTGGCAGAATCTCAGATGGTGATGAGGAGGCGTACAGGAGTGAGATAGATCGGCTGGTTGAGTGGTATCACAACAACAATCTCACACTCAATGTCAGCAAGACCAAGGAATTGATTGTGGACTTCAGGAAGGGGAAATCGGGAGAACACACACCAGTCTTCATTGAGGGGTCAGCAGTGGAAAGGGTAAGGAGCTTCAAGTTTCTGAGTATCAACATCTCAGAGGATCTACCTTAGGCCCAACACATTGATGCAATCATGAAGAAGGCATGCCAGCGGCTCTACTTCATTAGGAGTTTGAGGAGATTTGGTATGTCACCAAAGATTCTTGCAAATGTCCACAGATGTACAGTGGAGAGCATTCTGACTGGTTGCATCACTGCCTGGTATAGAGGCTCTAATGCACAGGATCAAAAGAGGCTGCAGAGGGTTGTAGACTCAGCCAGCTCCATCACAGACACAACCCTCCCCACCATCAATGACTTCTTCAAAAGGAGGTGCCTCAAGAAGGCGGATTCCATCATTAAGAATCGTCACCACCCGGGACATACCCTCTTCACGTTACTATTATCGAGGAGGAGGTACAGGAGCCTGAAGACCTACACTCAATGATTCAGGAACAGCTTCTTCCCCTCCGCCACCAGATTTCTGAACGGTCCACGAACCCATGAACACTAACTCGTTATTCCTCTTTTGCACTACTTATTTATTTTTGTAACTTATAGTAATTTTTATGTCTTTACGTCTTGCACTGTACTGCTGCTGCAAGACAACAAATTTCACTATATATGTCAGTGATCATAAACCTGATGAAAAACACAATGATGCTGGAGGAATTCAGCAGACCAGGCAGCATCTATGGAGAAAAGCAGGCGATCAATGTTTCAGGTCAAGACCCTTCTTCAGGATTGAAGATAGGAAAAGGGGAAGCCCAATATATAGGAGGGAAAAGCAGAGCAGCGATAGGTGGACAAAAGAGGGGAGGCAGGGTGGGCACAAGGTGGTGATAGGTAGGCGCAGGTAAGAGATAGCGATAGGCAGGTTCTATGTTCTAAAATCTATGGAGCTTGTTAGAGTAGGACTGTATTCCCAGACTTCAAAAAAAAAGAATTTGGTCTCCTCTATTCCAATCTTTCTCATCCCTCATCCCCAATTGCAATAAACTCATGATGTCCATCCTGATAATTTACCTTCATGCCTTCCATTTTAGAGGGAAATCTCCTTATATTCTTGCCAGCTGGAACCTTATCAGTTCTACTCAAAAGGGACCCAAGAGCTAAAATCACCTGGATTCATTTGACTGGAGTATGGGCAAATTGTTACATGCCACCATGAATTAAAATTTACTTCTCTGATCTTAAATCAAGATATGAATTCTTAGCAAATCTATTGAATATTCAACAAGCAAATGAACATTACTCAATACAAATAATATATTTGAAACAATGACAGACTCTACTAACATTTTCAGTGTTGAGAACAACAGGTTGATACTTGAATTGTGTTATTTTGCTTCTTAAATTCTATACTCTCATGTGGAGTAACAGAACTTGCCTCTTTAATGATAAATAGCGATTCTCTGAGGCTGTTTGAAATTACTGTGTCATTAAAGGTCTTGTTTTAGAATTGTTCTTGGCTTTCTTATAGAAAGCTTGGCATCTGTCGTGGGTGGTCTCATAGAACTGGGAGATGAGCGGGGCAGCAGCAAGAGATGCAGAGAAGAACAGAAATAATTTCAGCAACAAGGAAGAGGCCTTTTCCAGGGTGGATATTGAAGGAGCATTTTTACTGCTCAATGCAGTAGAATTCAGCAGAAGATGGTGTTACGAAATATATCACATGCCTCAGACAAAATCAGACAAATACATTGACAACATTTTGGTTGTCAAGATCAACATAGAAAATTTTATTCTAAGAATTCCTTTTAGGTTGAATAATATTCAGAAATATCTCACAGTTTGTAGACCATTGGTACCTTAGTGAGTTCACTGAAGCTACACCAGGAAGAACACATACACCTCATTCGACATGCATGGAGAAAAGTACAATCAGAGTACCAGGCCAAACACATATTGCATGATTCCTCAGGATACAAAGTACCACAGACTGTACACACATGGTCTTGTGATCTCTGTCACTAGCCTGGCATTTCAGATTCACTGGATTAATTCGTGCGATTCCTATGAGGAGAGATTAAGTAAGATTGACTTCTGACCCCTGGAATTTAGAAAACTGAGAGCAATCTCATTGAGACTAAAACACTTTGGAAGTGTGAAATACAGTTTTCTTAGTCTGGCAAATGTATGCCGAGGCACTAAGGCCATTTAGGATTGAGATGAGGAGAAATTTCTTTACTCAGAGGAATGTAAGTCCTTGGAATTCTGTACCTCAGGGCACTGTGAAAGCTCCACTGTTGAACACATTCAATGTTTCAATCAATAGATTTTTCGGCATCAAGGGATTGGAAGGCAGAAGTATTGGATCTGTCAGAATCTTTTTGAACAGCTGAGCAAGCTTGTGGATCCAATTGAAAGGGAAGGCTGGTTTGTGAATAGTGACAGCTCTCTTTCAATTAATTATTCTGCACAATTCTCTTTGCCACCTTTTTTCTTGCAACCAAACTATTGGACATTGGGAACCTTGGCATGTAAGGTTGCTGTCAGCAACCTAGGCACAGATGGATAGAAGAACTATCCCTCATGAGAAATATGATTGTTAAAAAGAGGCATGCTCTGGCCACCAATCTTCTTCATGGGACATTCCAGGGGATTCTTGCAAGTCATCTCTGAGTCTGTATCTGGATTTGTGTTCATCAGCTGCATGTGGGCCAAATGGCCTGCTTCTGCTCCCTTGTCTTGTCTTGTGGTCCAACACTGCTGTGACAGTAGTTCAAACCTAGCTACGACTTTAATAACAAGAAGTGCAGCAGAAAGCCAAGCATAAAAAAAAGGAAAAGAAGAAATGGCATCAACTACCAGTGATCCTTGCCAATAGAGCTCACAGAGAGCAGTTTAACAAGTAATGATTCACCTAAGCCGTGTCTGTCATCCCCATTAGGTCAACATCCCATAATCCCTTCTGTTATCCTTTTGTCATCAGTCCATTACAAATATAAAACCAATACCAAATCTGGAGCAACTTTGACCAACTCATTTCTATCTGTACTGAATAATGAATGAAGTAATTTTGAATCATCCATGTACAAGACATCATGTCTGTCTTGCGTGCTTACCTTCAAATCTTACAATAATCATGGGGATCAATTTGTGCAAAGCTAGGTTCCACAAACAGCAATGTAATAACTAGATAATTTGTTGTATTCAAGGGATAAACATTGTTCAGGATACCAGGAACAGCATCCCTACTCTTAATCAAAATAGTGTCATGGGATCTTTTATGACCATCTGTATGGGCGTATGTCTCACCCAAAAGACAGGATTCTGACAGCAGCAACATTCCTTCAGTACTGCACTGATGTGCCAGCCTAGATTAAATGTTGAAATGGAGTGGGACATAAACCCATAACCTTTTATGTCAGAGAGAAGAATGCTGGAAGTGGAAACTGTGTGTGATGGAGAAGACCCGTGATTTCACTTGAAGACCTCTGTGACTGTATGTGAATCGCAAACATCAGCAGCCCTGAGCCATTGTAACTTGGCAGTATCGCAACATAAGCCTCAGCAACCTGACCCAGTTTGCTTTGAAAAGGCATGAGTGAAGTACATGCCAGAGTAGCAGGCATATTTATCATTTTTAGAGATTGGACATGGAGCCAAAGCCAGTTCCCGGTTCCACATTTCAGCACTCTTGAGGTTTTGCTTGTGAACAGACTTCTGCTTAGGAATCTGTTAGCTTTGGCTCCCAGAGTGTACGACATGACCTGCCCTCCCCCACCCCCCCCCCCCCAAAATCCTTGCTGACTGTCCCTAATCAGGTCATGTTTTTCCAAATACACTTAAATTCCATCCTTCAGAATCTTCTCCAGTAATTTCCCTGCCATAAATATGAGGTTAACTGGCCTATAATTTCCAGGATTATCCCTATTTCCCTTCTTGAACAAGAGAACAACATTGGCTACTCTTCAGTGCTCCAGGACCTCACCTCTTGCTAGTGAGGATACAAAGATCTTCAAGACCCCAGCAATCTCCCCTGTTGCCTCTTTCAATAACCTAGGTGATATACCATCAGGCCCTGGGAACTCATCCATCTTGGTGCCCTTCCAAGTAAACGGTACCACTTCTATCTTGATCTCAAAATGCCCAAGCACATTAGAATGCCTCACACTAATCTCACTGTCCCTCTCCTTGGTGAATACCAACACAAAGTACTCATTTAGTACCTCACTCACATCCTCTGATTCCCAAGCATAAACTCCCTCCTTTATCCTTGAGTGGTCCTATCCTCTCTCTAGTTATCCTCTTGTTTATAATATAAATATAAAATGCCTTGGGATTCTCTTTAATCCTACTTGTCAAGGACATTTCATGGCCCCTTTTGGCCTTCCTAATCCCCAGCTTGAGCTCTTTCCTCCTATCTTTATATTCCTCAAGGGCCCTGTCTGATTTTAGCTTCGTAAAACTTACATATGCTTCCTCTTTCTTTTTGACTAAATTTGTAACCTCTCTCGTCATCCAAGATTCCCTTTCCTTGCCATCCTTGTCCTTCCTCCTTACGGGAACATGCCGGTCCTTATTCATAACTACCTTAAAACTTAAGGAGCAGTGATCACTGTTCCCACAGTGCACTCCCATTGAAAGGCCAGTCACCTGGCCAAACTCATCAAGCTCATCAGGTGTTGATGGAACTGACTACTTGATGTGTGTTGGATAGCATTTGAATTGCTAATAGATCTCTTTGATAGAGACAAGAAAAACTCTTCAGGTAGATTAAAAAAAATACAAAATGATTTTAAAAAGTAAATTTATTTTAAAACAGCTGAAAATGTGAACAATTACTTTAAAATATTCAAATAAAAAAGCTAATTATTAATACCTACCTATACTTAGTTTTTTCCACAAAGTTGGTAATCCCATTCAAATGGATGTGGTAACCATTGATGGGTTAGTTGTCCAGTTTGTCTTGGGTTTCTTTCATCGGTTGAGAATATGCAGAAGTCCGATGACTTGAGCTGCAAGTAGCTGACAAAACACTCACTGTCAGCTCAATTCAGCCCATTATGGCCTTGGTTAGAGTATTGTAGAGAGCTTTGAGCTCCATTCAAATTTGGAGCAGGAGTCTACTCCAACCTACTCCACCATTCCATATGATCGTGGCTAGGCTGATTGTAACCTCACATCTGTAATCCCTTCTACGTTTGTTGACCTTTCACCTCCTTGCTTCTCAAGAATCTATCTACCTCTGCCTTACAAATATTCAACGACTCTGCTACCACTGCTCTTTGAGGAAGCGTTCCAAAGATTTATGACTGTCTGAGAGAAATATGTTTACGTTACAACAATCTTAAGTGGACAACTGCTTATTTTTAAACTGTGACTCCTAGTTTTTCATTCTCCCACAAGAGGAAACATCTACCTTGTCAAGACCCATCAGTACCTAATGTTTCAATCACGTCCCCTCTCAGTCTTGTAAACTCCAACAGACACAAGACTAGTCAGTCCAACCTTTCCTCAATGGACAACCTGACCATTCCAGGTATTAATCTAGAAAACCTCTGAACCGTTTCCAACATGTTAATATCCTTCCTTAAATAAGGAGACCAATATGCACACAGTACTCCAGATGGGATCTGGTCAATGCCCCAAGTAAGTGAAGGATAATCTATCTTGTGTATTCAATTCCCCGAGTAATTATTCATAACATTCTGTTAGCTTTCTTAATTACTTGCGTTATCATACTCAGATAATATTGAGAGTGCAATACAAGCACTATGGCTTTTTGAATATTCATCAACCCTAACTTTTTGAGTACTTCCAATAATTTCTGGGGTTTTTTGCCTAACATAATCCACCTGCTCTTATATTCACTCCTGGACTTCATGCATTAATACATCAGATCTAAAGTAAAATCCTGAACTTCATGCAACTCGGAGGTCCCTATTTTCCATTACATTATACCCTTCATCGAAACAGAATCACATAGCACACAAAAACATGGCATGATTTATCCACTTTCAACCAGATATTCCTTTGAACTCACATCACCATCATAACTCACTGACATAATCCTAATAAGCAGGCATGGTAGTGTAGCGGTTAGCGTAACGCTTTACAGTGCCAGCGACCCGGGTTCGATTCCGGCCGCTGTCTGTAAGGAGTTTGTACGTTCTCCCCATGTTTGTGTGGGTTTCCTCCAGGTGCTCCAGTTTCCTCCCACATTCCAAAGACGTACAGGTTAGGAAGTTGTGGGCATGCTATGTTGGCGTCGGGAGCGTGGCAACACTTGCGGGCTGCCCCCAAAACACTCTATGCAAAAGATGTTTTCACTGTGTATTTTGATGTACATGTGACTAATAAAGATATCTTATCTTATCTTATCTTATCTTATCCAATTCTGTTTGCTACATGAACAATTTACAAAGATAACAAGGAAGCATTTACATTAGTGGATTATAGACAATATTTGAAGGTGTGGCAAGATGATATTAACGGCAAATAATTTCTCATTTTCTCATTCCCAGTATAAATTAGATGATTCAAGAAGTATGTTATGACCCAACTCAAGAATATACCTATAAAAATATCAGAGCAAATAAACTGGCAAGAGACATGGGTAATTTTGTTGATGTAACATATTTGAATTTTGTAAAGACCTTCAATATAGCAGAAATACGATCAGAGCATATTGAATCTGAAAATAAGAAGAATAAAATATAGGAAACTAGTTACAAAACAATTGGACTGAATGGAATGTATGCACACTGGTGGAATGTGGATAGTAAGTTCCTCAGCAAATAGCATCAAAAAGGAAGTCCTTTTCAGTAATAACAGACCAAACAGTCTTTGATATAATGCAGTAGGGGAAGGCTTGAGTAGAGCAAAAATAATAGTAAGCCTCTAGAGAGGCAAATGTCTGGTTGGATAAATATTGCAATTGTGTTTGTGTTCAAGTAAACATGCACAGATTTTTGATGATGGGTGAACACTGATGCAGATTTTGCTTGACACTACATTAGAAGGTAAAACATAAATGAATGTCATTGCCATTACTGAGAAGGGTCAAAGAAAATTCTAAAGAATCCTATAGTGTTCAAAACTATGAAGGGTTTTGTTCGAGCATTTCAAGAGAAGATTATTACACAGGGGAAGGGCTGATAACCCATAGACGCTGCTCCAAAATGTGACAAAAGAGCAAACTTCTTATACACAATAAAATGATAAAGCAGTCAAACCAGATTTAAATGGTAACATTCCAAAGCAAACTGGATGCACTCTTGATATTTAAAAAAAAACAATGTAAGGCTATGGAAAATGAGAGGTGACTGGCTCTAACTGAACCATTCAGCAGCTACTCACACCATGGCATCCTTCTGTGCTACTCTGATTCTCGTCCTCAGTATCCCAGGGGATAATCAGACTGCCTGAGACCATGACCTTGGCCTTGGCTTTGATTCTGGTTCTGGCCTCACTCCTCCACAGTGATGCAAAAGCACCGGCTGCAGAGAGGAGACTGAAACTCCAGCAGCATTTAACCATATCTCGCCCATAAAGCAGCCTGTCTGATTGCAGCCAGACCCCGATCACTCACCGCCTTATGTCCACACCAGGCCAGGCCGCACACCAACCAACCTCAGGTGTCTGCAGGAGCTACGGAGCGACACCCGAGACAGCCAATCAGCGCGCCCGCTGCTCCGCGGCCAGATACTGAACCAATGAACACGGCTAACAGGGGCGGGACTCAGCGGCACACTGTCAACAATGGTTCGTCACCTGACCTGACCGAGGAACCACACTCAGGGACCGCGACCTGTCATTGGACAGCCCAGCCTGATGGGTACAGGACATCCCGGCCTGATGGGTACAGGACAGCCTGGCTCACTCGAGCCTGATGTTGACAGGACAGGCTGGATCATCCCAGCCTGGTGGTTACAGTTCAGCAAGAGTCACACCAGCCTGATGGCTAAGGACAGTTTCGGGCATCACAACCTGACGATTATATAACACTGCAGTCCCTTGGGGGTCAAGGATGACTTGCTTCCATACAGTTCTATAGGTTTGGGACTTGCAGACACAAGTGAGGCAGAATGCGCTTTATAGGGTGGGTAGGTGATTCATTCAGGAGATCATGGCATTCCTTCTGCTCTTTTCGTTGCATTTCTGCATGCCTCCCATAAAGAGACTTAGGTTCTCACTACCTTCTCCAATGTTCCTTCTCCGTTTTTATTGTTACTGTCCAGAGCTTCTCATGAGTCCACGAGGATGTTACATTTGTTCACAGAGGCTTTGAGGACATTTCTTTAAAGCATTTCGTCAGTCCTCCAGTAACCTCGGGCTGTGATTGAGTACAGAGTTTAGTCTCTGTTTCAAGTGTTTGGTGTCAGTATTCAAATGAAGTGGGCTGCCCATTGGAGCTGGCAACAATCACGGGGTGATGATCCCATTTAGATAAGCCTAAGGAGCGAAGTGGCAATATCTCTTATCAACATCATTAAAATCTATAATCTTTCTGTACTTCTCATTTTTAGTAACATGTTTGCACTAGTTTTTCAAGCAAAATTTCAAGGCTTAGATCTTAGATTACTGTTGACTTGGCTCCCACTCATGAAGAAATGAAAGTTAGAATGCTGAAGTATCTTGAAATGGAAGGACACGGTGTTCTCAGAGGATTGGAGAAATGGACTGAAGCAACCCAAACATGGCATTTATTTACAACCAGTCTTCAGTCCTTTCTAACTTTCAGGTCAACTTTTAAAGCAACAGATTCCAATATCCCTTCTGATTATGATGATTGTTCCCTATCAGGGCCAGTGGTCAGGATTGCTCAGTTACCTGTGGGAGACCTTGCTGTTCTTATTCACATCTACTGATTACCCGTTTAGTGTCCACCTGAGCGATTCCCAACATGAATGGCATCCTTTGATGCTCATGTGTTTGTGGACCATTGGTTTCAATCAAGCATGCCTTAAGGGTGGACAATATATCCTTAAGATCTGAGTCACCATGCTCAGGATGATCCTGTATGAAGTATCTGGAAGCCTGAGTTAATGGCCCCACTCTGTTTTAAAATGCCACATCATATATTCCTGCCATTCTGTGTGACTTATCAGCAATCCTCCTAAAACAGAAAGACTTGTTGCTTGAGCTAAATAATTATACTGAACTGTCCAGGACACCAACTCTATCTGTTTGCCTCCACCCTTAGGGAGATTCTCATAATGAGACTGACACACCACAGCACACTACTTAATCAGGCTCATCTCCAGCAGCTTCCTTGAGTTACTTAAGTTACATCCAAAGGAATAGCTACCTCTTGTTAAAGTGCAAGATGCGACTCATTTAGCAGCTTTCTCGCCCCTGGGTCAGGCATATCTGAGCTTAGTGCCCCTCCAGAGACTTCTGCACAAAAATGCAGGGAAACAATCCAATACCATACAGTACTGCTGTACTGGTGGAAGTGTTGTCTTTCAGATGAGGTGTTAACCTAAAGCCTTGTCTGCTGTCTTGTGAATGTAAAAATCACATGTCTCAGCATTGAAGAAGAGGAAGTTATCCTTCATATCTTAGCCAATATTTATCTCCTACTCCATATTGTTAGAACAGATTATCTAGTCACCATCACTTTGCAATTGTGAGAGCTTACCATGCACACTACAAGGTCTACATTTCAAACCATTTCATTGGTGATAAATGGAAGAGTGCTATACTAATGCAAGTCTATTTTTACTGTCTTCACCATAACTGTTCTCCATCCAACTGAGACCAGACTATTTACTTTTGTAACTGACATAGCCAACAATTTGGTTTACCCATTTCCTGAAATATTTCTGACACTTCCCTAAGCATCTTCTTACTGTCTTCTAACTGTTGTTTTAACTTTATAAGTTCTTTTATCAGCTTATTCCTCTAATGTTGCTGAAAAGTTTGCTGTGACCATTGCAAACCTGCTAAATTTACTGATGCTATTTGGGCTACCTAACATTTCACTTAAATCGGGAACTTAGAAGCAAGAGCCGTAGTTCCCTTTTTTCAGCTCTATCATTTCCTCAAATTTGAAGAACTGTAGAGCCTTATTGACTGTGGTAAAGGGGAAGCCATGGTTGAAGTATAAAGGAGACATATCAGAACCACCAGGAAGAAAAGAGTTGTCGTAAAAAGTAAGATGGAGAAATTGAAAGAATAGAATGGAGTTCTCACAGGAAGAAGGATGGATAGGAGTGTAGTCAGGGTAGCTATGAGAATCCATCGGCTTGAAATAAATTCTGGTGAGATAAAAAATAAATTTAATGTGAGATTAAAAACAGAAAGTGCTGTAAATATTCAGTAGGTCAGGGAGTACTGGTGAAAAGAAAAACAAAGTGAACATTTAAGATCAATAATTCTTTAGTGAAACTGGAAAAAGTGACTATTCAATGTATGAAGAAGTTTAGACAAGTGCAGGAGGGTGGTCATGGAGGGGAAACAGTAGAAGCAGGGAGAACAAGCAGAAGTTGTGAACCTGATGTTCTGCCCAATCCTGCCATTTTACTTATTAACCTGATCAGTGAAGGCAGGGTCCTCCTTTACCATATGCAGGTTTGATTTTGATGACTTCATTGTGCACTAATTGCAATTCTAGCTCTGTCCAGAGCAGAGAAGTCTCTGCTCCCTCACTGGAACTAGACAGACGGTAGACGATTCCAAACTAGAAGAGAACATTTACTGTGTTTTATTTTACATTTCCTTGTAGTTCCCTCTTGAACTGGGAAAACATGTCAGTGAACAGTCTTGAATGAAATTCAATAATATTCTGCCAAACAAACTTCCACCCTGAGCCACTACTAATCACCCATCTGCACCTGTCTGCCCACACACCCCACTACTATCATTGGACACATTGGTGCTTAGTCCACCAACCCCAACAACTGCACAAATTTACTCACAGTTAAAGTTCCCCAGTAAGGGTAAATATCATCAATCAAAATCCAAAACAAAATATAGAACCAGCTTGTTCTCAGATGCAAATGGAAACTATAACTTCTGTCATGGGTTTGTGGGTTGCAGAAAAAACACAAGTGAATCCACAGGTGAAACTATACAGAAAGATCCCCCATAATATTTTTGCAGTTCTGCTCAAAGGAGTGCCATAAAAGGGGTAATGTTGTGTCTCTTTATTTAACAGTTGAAAATGCATGTACTGTATAACTTTCAGATGAATCCTCGCTAATTTGCAAATGTTTGTTTGCATTATGCTTAAATAGTAGTTGCTTGTTGAGATGAACAGACAAAGATTTGGTTCTGTTTATTCGTTGTCACAGATGTTTCTGGAGAATGTTTATTATGAAACTTTATTGCTCAATATCCAAGGTGGAAGTACAGAAAAAGGTGATCAGATTTATTATGATCTTCAAAGATGTTTGCTGTGTATGGCAGAGTAGTTGATTTGTCAATTGAGGTAATCAAAAATAAGTTGTGCAAGAATATTGTCTGCGTCTGCATCTGCCAAACCTCTAACTTCAGTCATTTCCTCCATAAACCTTGCAGCTCTCTCCTTTTAAGATACTCTTTAAAATCTATTGCTTTGACTAAATTCGTGGTCACTGGTCCTAATATCTCCTTATGTGGTGAAGTTTCAAATTCCTGGGGAGGTTTCTCTAGGTAAAAGGATGTTATGTAAATGGAATTTATTGGTATATTGAACTCTCGCTGCCAGTTTGCTTCAAAAAACTTTAAAATTATTGAAGAACTTTTTGTAGAATTGTAATATAGGAAATCAGTACTCTGCTTACCCGCACTGTCTATGATGAGAAAATACACCACCTTTAAAATAAGTGTCCTTTTCCAATGAAAGTAACATTTAAATTTTGGCATTGTTTATGCATCTTGTTTGAAGAGTGAGTGGGCAGACACATTCTGTGTTTCCAGAAACTGTCTGTACCCAAAGTCTTTTTGTTTCTCAGTTTGCCTGTGACTTTTTCGACTTGAGGCTGGATTGGGTAGTTTGCTGTAGAATGTAGTCAAGGTCACTCATGTCAAGGACAGAGTCATTGTTGAGGAGATTTTCAAAGTGTTATTTCCAGCATGAATTGACTGCACTTTGCCCTTGTTAGGTTTACTTCCATTCTTGACTCTCAGTAGATTGGATCTTTGGGTGCTTGGGTCTTAGTTGACCTTGAGAGAGCAGAAGAACTCACATACACCAGAGTAATTGCAAGCTGCTGGGCCTTATGCATTCTTTCCACTTCTGCAAGTCATAGGCTTTCTGTTGGACCTCTGGTTAAAGATCCTGGTACAGCTGATCCTTTTTCTATGGTCATAGTTGAGTTTCCAATCTAAGACATCTTGCACACTATAAATTAGCTGATATATCTCATTGTCATTCTCATCAAACCAGCCTTGATGTCTTCTTGTAAAAAGACAAAGACTCCCTTCATGGGTGCTAATTATGGTGCAGTTTGGAGCAGACAAGGCATTGTAAACTGTCGGTTGGTCATCAAGATATCTTGGCAGTGCTGTCTGTGAAGTGATTGCAAATTCAAATCCTTGTCTACCACATCTTGGATGAGGAAGACATACCAAGGACTTCAAAGACACAGTAATCATAACATCTTTGTGAAAGGCGAACAATCTGTAGCAACAATTGCTGGAGCAACATTGGAATCTCCCTGCTGTCTTCACAGGGTAAACCATCATCAGGGTCCTTCTCAGTTGCTTCCTCCCTTTGGCTGGAGAGCTGCTTCCTGAATTGCAGCATGGATTCTATTCACATCGAGACACGAGGGACATGAGCTTCATTTTGGCAAAAAGGAAACCATGCACATCGTCAACTTCTATATATGACCATGTTATATAACCTTAGAACAGTCTTTGACTCCGTCAATCAAGAAGAACTGTGGAGCATCTTACTCAAATTTGGTTGCTTCCAGAATTTGTCTTCACGTTATATTTCCAATTCGTCCACAGCAGACCATATCTCAATGCAGACTGATATTAAGCAAGGATGCAACACCACCTGACACTTTCCTCAATCTTATCTCCATACTGCTGCATTTCACAACCATCAAGCTTCCCACATTGACTGAAGCAAATCTACAGAACAAATAGAATAGTCTTTAACACACATCATCTCCATCTTAAGTCATTGACCTGCAGCACACAGTCATCGCTTGTGTATGTGCACAGTCAGATGCTAAGTTCCAAATCATCATCAAGTTTTTCACTGAAACATATCAAGCAGTGGGCCTTACACTTAATGAAAAACACCATGATGCTGAAGGAACTCGGCAGGCCAGGCAGCATCTGTGGAGAAAAGCAGGTGGTCAGTGTTTCAGGTCAGGACCCTTCTTCAGGACTTATACTTAACATATTTGCAAAGCCAAGGTCCTCTACCTACTTGCCCCATTGTACAACACCACTCTCTGAAAATAAAGATCCATGAATAGCCCATGGGAAATGTGAATCATGTCTCAGGAACCGCCTCTCAATGAAGGCAGACATCAGTGATGATGTTCCCCATCGCATTCAGTTAGCAAATGCAACCTTTGTTCATCTGAGGAAAAGAGTGTTTGAAGATCAAGACATCAAACAAAGCTCCGAATCTACTGGGCAGCAGTGATCCCTATGCTCCTGTATTCTCTGCCAGGTACCTCAAAGCACATTTGATGAAGGCAATTTCAATTTGACCACTTCTGAAGGATATGATGCACATGTGCCCACAGACACTTGTCCTCAATGTGCTTAATAAATATTATTGAGGGTGAGGGAGTGTTGTCTGTATCCCTGCTTGTACATTCTGTATGCTCCTGTGGGCAAGAGCATAGAACAGTACAGCATAGGAACATGTCCTTTGGACCACCACATCAGCACTGACAATGATGCCCATGTAAACTAATCCCATCTGCCTGCACATGGTTCATATCCCTCTGTTCCCTACCTGTTCATGAACCTGTCTAAATGCCTTTTAAATATTGTATAAAATTCCTTGGAGTTTGCCTTAATTCTACTTTCCAAGGACATTTCATGGCCCCATTTACCTTAATTTCTTATTGAAGTTCTTTCTTATTTCCTTTGTATTCCTCAAGTGCTTTGTCTGACTTCAGCTTCCTAAATCTAATATACACTTCTTGTGTCTTTTTGACCAAACTTACAATATCCCTTGTCATCCAAGGTTTGTGAACCTTGCCATCCTTATCTTTCATCTTCGTGCTGGTCCTGAACTCTAATCAACTGGCCTTTAAAAGAGTCCCACATGTCAGATGTGGATTTATCCTCAAACAACTGCTCCCAATCCACTTTCTCCAATTCCTGCCTAATACTGCTGTGAATACTCTCCCCCATTTTAAGACTTTCACTTAAGGATCAGTCTTATCCTTATCCATAACTATCTTAAAACACACAGAATTATAGTCACTGTTTCCAAAATGCTCCCCCACTGAAACTGGCCAGGCTCATTCCCCAATATAAGGTCTGGTACGGCCCCATCCTTAGTTGGACTATCTACATATTGTTTCACGAAACCCTCCTGGATCCACCCAACAAATAGTGCTCCATCTAAGCCCCTGTCATAAAGGGAATCCCAGTCAAGATTGGAGAAGTTAAAATCACCCACTACAATAACCCTATTCTCAGTCTCAACCAGCAATTGAATTTTTTAATGGACAAATAGAGTTATGAGAATAGTGCAATAAATGTTTCCTGGAATGGATGAGTGAGATATATTGGAAGCGGGAGTGGAGCAACCATGAACCCTCATCAGTGGACGCAGTCTTCAAAGGCAGAATGGTAACAGATCTATTCAAACAAGTTCGTTCACGGAACGTGACCATCACTGGCAAGGCATTTATTGCATAATCCTTCCTCATGACCTTCATTTTCTCAACAGCTTGCTGGGCAGTTTCAGAGCAGGGATGAGAATCAATCACATTGCTGTAGGTCTGGAGTCACAAATAGATCAGGCTTGTTAGGTATGATAGATCTTCTCTTCCGTAAAAGACATTCATGATCCAAATGAATTTTGACGACAATCTGATACTTTTATAGTCACCACTACTGAACTACCTTTTTGTCTTGATTTATTTAACTATTTTAATTTAAATTCATCAATAGCCAGAAGGACTGCAGAGGTTCAAAAAGGTGGCTCACCACCACTTTCTCAAGAGAAATTAAGGATGTACAATAAATGCTAGCCTGGTCCACAACACTGACATCCCAGAAAATGAATAAATGTGAAAAATGCAACCTACCTGCGATCTCCAGCTTTTGGGAGGCCACTCCCAGATGGAATATAGACAGGAAAGCTGGATTACATTTTCTGAATCCAACTTTCTCTTTTATCTGTTCCAAAATTGGGTAGTAAAAGTAGAAATTCTGTCCTTCAACTCAGTTGAAAAAAAAATGACCAGATTTTAGATATATGTGTGGGATTCATTTTATTCCAGTGAAAGCATTCCCTTTGTTTATACAGTGTATTAATACAGTTTTTTTTCCCCAATAGATTTATTGTTTGTCTCCATTTACTGCAGAAGGACTACACTCTGCTTAGGTATGTAAATATCATGCATTTTGTTTTATTCACTCGTTAAAAAATTTTATAAAAATATCAGAAGCTGGTATTATGAATATTATTGGCTAGGTTTCTGAAATGAAAGGAAATATTGGGGTCACGTTGCTTCAATTCTGGCGCAAAGCTTCAGGTAAGAAGACTGTAGATCTGAGACTTCCCTTATTTCCACTGCTCCTGCTTTTTCAACACTAAAATTCCAAATGGCCCCATTCTCTGTTGAAGTTCATGAATACCATATTGGAGAAAATACAGACGTTACCATCTGTAGGTTGAGTTGAATCTGATGAACATTCTGAATGCTCAGTTAGGTTCCAATGCTCATCGAAATCCTTCTTTTTGGTACATGACCCATGTGGATTAAGACCATTCCTCCTCAATGAAGCATGACTATCACCATGGATTTTGTGGGGAAATGTCTTTGATACGCTCATACTTTCCACTCCTCAGTGTGTTGTGAAACTCCATTTGCTAATTCCTGATCTCCAACAGAAGCACAGTGACACAGCTGGTAGAGCTGCTGCCTCACAGCTCCAGTCTGGTGGATTCAATGCTGACCTCCCGTGTTCTCCGTGTGGAGTTTGCATGATCCCCCTGTGACCATGTGGGTCTTCTCCAGTTGCTCTGGTTTTCTCTCACATCCCAAAGTTGTGCAGGTTGGTAGGTTAATTAAGTTGCTGCAAGCATGAGCGGTAAATTAATGTGGACTCTGTGGGCTGAGGGCCTTTTGTCATGTTGTATGCCTCTACAACTTACTGTGACGAAGTTCTCTGAGCTAATCTGTGGCAAACATAGTTTACTAATTTGCAAGCTGCTTTAAAAAACATACTAGGTTCAAACTCTATCATTAGTTTTCCATACAAACCTTTTGAAATAGTCACAGTTCAGTTCAGTTAAAAGTTCCTTTGGGTCCAATGTGTCCTGTGTACATTTAGATAATTTGGTGACCATCTTCTTCAACATCTTGGGAAAGCTCACAGAAGCAGACACCAAGAGCACCATCCAAGGACACCCACAAACTTATGTGCAGCAGACAAATACCTTTTACAAGATTGAAAATGATTAGTCATGATTCATTGCATTTGAACTTCCAGAAAGCATTCAACAAAGTGCCTCACAAAAGTTTAAGACACAGCTAGTAGAGCCACTGCCTCACAGCACGAGAGACGCATGTTCAGTTCTGATATCCAGTGCTAACTGTGTGGAGTTTGCACCTTCTCCCAAAGACCGTGGGTGCTCCGGTTTCCTCCAATATCCCAAAAATTTGTGGTTTGGTAGGTTACTTGGTCAATTTAAATAGTCCTAAGTGTGTAAGTGAATGGTAGAATCTGGGGGAAGTGGTGAGAATATTGGGAGAATAAACAAAATGGCATGAATGTAGGACTAATGTAAATGGGTGGTTGATAGTCAGCAAAGACTCAGTGGGCTGAAGGACTGATTTCTCTGATGTATCTCTCTATGAGTCTATGACAAGATAAGAGCCCATGGTGTTGGAGGAATCATGAAAAGAGGACTGGCTAAAAGACATGAAGCAACAAATGGGGATAGGATGGATATTTTCATATTGGCAATTGTGACTAGGGATACTATAGGGATCAGCGCTAGGAATGTCACTGTTTACAATATATGTTAATGACTTGGAGAAAAGAAGCAAATCTATGGGAGCCAAACTAATAATGACAGAAAAATAGGTGGAAGGCAAGTTATGAAGAGAATACAGACAGTTTACATAGACATTTTTCTTCCCCTTAACGTCTTTCTTTTTTCATTGCAAATGATCTTCAGGAGAAAAGGAAATAAACAAAGAAGGAATAAGCTCTGAGGAAATAACTTCAATTGTAATCTATTTGTTATTGTACTTTAGCAGGTGAGAGCATCGCTTTGCACCCTCTCATGCACAAATGACACTGGTCTGTGGACCTTTTCATCTGCTATAGCCAAGGCATAGAAATTAGTAACTATGATCATCAGGAGACAAGTAGCAACGATTATGAAAGCCACCCTTTATCACAACAGAATGGCAGATCAGTGCCACAGAGGTTTCACTAATCTTACAACAACAGTAAAGGGAAGAACATTGCTAAAGAAAATCCTTATTCATTTTGGACATCTGAGGTCAATGCAATAATCACCCTCACTTTGTAAATTACATTGCAAGCCGTCATTCATGGGATATGTCCCAATTCAATGTTCTTCTATTGAGTCTGCTGCCATGAGATTCTATAACCAATGGCCTATTTCTGCTGGGCATTGTTTTTCAACACATATAATAGGATAAGGCAAATTTATGAAGGTTATCCCTTAAGACAGTTAATGATCAATGAAGGTACTTAAAGAATGGTTTGACAGAAACTGGATTTGGAAGTATTCAAGTGGTGAATCAAAATAGAAAACTTAGAGAACATTCAGTTGGAGTCTGTCACATGAATAATGACTCACAATTTAATTTTCTAAGTGAGGATGATCAGCATAATGACCTCAGATGGACAAAATGTAACAGGAAATTTGGCAAGTCTCTTACCTTTGCTGTCTTTACCATGTCACTCAAACCTTTGTGAACTGATCTGCCATTCTGTTGTGAGAAAGGTGGCATTCCAAACAACTGTTACTTACCTCCTCATGGTTCTACTGACTAAGTTCTCTGGCTTTCTCCAATGTGACACCAGCATTCTCATTCATTTCAGAATTTTAAGGTCTGCGCATGCAATTGGTGTCCATGCAGTTAGCTTCTTTCAGCACCCAGAAATGGTCTGAGTCAGCTGGACATTATTTGATTATGCTACCATGGAGTGATTCTCTTTACTGAGAAGTACTTGAGGGAGTACTTTCACAGTACTTGGCCTAAAATGCAATGCAATTTAAAATGTAACCAAAAGATGGAGCTAAAAGTACCTGGGTTAGCTTTGCTTGGAAGCAGTTGCTGTCCAGACCTCAAGAGGTTTGAAACACCATAGATAAGGACTTCTTCCACACAAGCTCACAAGACAAGGGAGCAGAAGTAGGCCATTTGGCCCATCAAGTCTGCTCCAAAGAACAGGGGAAAAAGAAAAAAAAGGAAAGGGAAAAAGAAAAAGAAAAAAGAAATGAGAAATGGGGGTGGGGAAGTCTTCTCCATGAGCAGAAAAAAACTATTCTAACCCCAATTTCCAACCTTATCCCCATATCCCTTGATACCTTGACTAATTAGATATCTACTTGTCTCCTCCTTAAACACCTCCAATGATCGGGCCTCTACTGCTGTACGTGGCAAGGAATTCCATAAATTCACTACCCTCTGGCTAAAGAAATTTCTCCTCATTTCTGTTTTAAACCTGTACCCTCTAATTCTAAGATTGTGCCCTCTGATCCCGGACTCACCCACCAAGGGAAACAACTTGGCCACATCTACTCTGTCCAGTCCTTTCAACAGTTTAAATGTTTCTGTGAGGTCCCCTCTCATTCTTCTGTACTCCAGTGAGTACAGTCCAAGAGCTGACAAACGCTCATCATATGTAAGCCCTTTCATTCTGGGAATCATCCTCGTAAATCTCCTCTGAACCCCCTCCAACATGAGTACATCCTTCCTAAGATATAAGACCCAAAACTGTACACAGTATTCCAAATGAGGCCTCACTAGTGCCCCATAGAGCTTCATCAACACTTCCTTACTTTTATACACTATACCTCTTGAAATGAATGCCAACATAGCATTCGCTTTCCTTACCACCGATCCGACCTGGTGGTTAACCTTTAGGATATCCTGCTCGAGTACCCCCAAGTCCCTTTGCACTTCTGTACTTTGAATTTTCTCCCCTCCTAGATAATAATCTGCCCATTTATTTCTGTTTCCAAAGTGTACAACTGCACACTTCTCAACATTGAATCTCATCTGCCATTTCCTTGCCCATTCTCCTAAACTGTCTAGGTCTCTCTGCAACCTTCCTGTCTCCTCAATACTCCCTACTCCTCCACCTATCTTGGTGTCATCTGCAAACTTAGCCACAAAACTACTTACTCCATCATCCAAATCATTAATGTACAGAGTAAAAAGAAGCAGCCCCAACACTGACCCCTGCAGAACACCACTAGTAACCGGTAGCCAATCAGAACAGGATCCTTTTATTCCCACCCTTTGCTTCCTGCCAACCAGCCAATGCTCCACGCATTCTGTTATCCTGCCTGTAATTCCATGACCTCTCACCTTATTAATCAGCCTCTTGTGTGGCACCTTGTCAAAGGCCTTTTGAAAGTCTAAATACACAACAAGATATTTATTTTAATTTTACACAGGAGATGAGGCTCTGGGCTGCCAATAAATATTCAACTAAATTGGCCTATCAGATTCTGACACGATGAATGACAAAATTACTCAGTGGATGAAAGTTCTATCCTGCCACCATTCTAACTCTCCAATATGCCCCATGAAAATTCAAAAACAAAATGTTTATTAACATATAAACTTGCCAAAGGGAAATGTGATCAGGTTTAGGAGATGGAAAACATATCTTGCAGTCCTGTTCCCTCCCTCATTTATGTCCCCAGGAAAATGACAGTCAGGTCCATAACATCACTCATAGATATTAGTTTTATTCTGATGCTATCCCAAACAATTTCTGTAGATTATCATTGTCACTGTTGATTTCAAATCCAACACGCCACAAAGCTGTGAGGTGCTTTACCATATTTGGAAGCCATACTGTGCTACAGATTGGATGCATTCCTGTTTCACAATTACAGCACAACCTCAGCACAATTAGGCAGAATCCAATCACAAGGACCAGCTGAAGCAAATAGCAATAACTCATTTCAGGGGAAGCTAGGTAAGGAAGGAAAAAAAATGAAAGGTATAATT
This sequence comes from Pristis pectinata, assembly GCF_009764475.1. Taxonomy (NCBI): domain Eukaryota; kingdom Metazoa; phylum Chordata; class Chondrichthyes; order Rhinopristiformes; family Pristidae; genus Pristis; species Pristis pectinata. The sequence continues at coordinate 92,989,095 of NC_067409.1, read as the reverse complement.
GAAAAGGTTGCATGAAAAGGAAAGTTAATAGACTTGTATCAAGTATAAAAGAACTGCTTTGTGTCATAGATTTGTGTAACCTTTTATTACCTTCTTGCCACCAATCACCTTGTATACCTTAACTTTGACAGCCTCCTTGTGTGTCTCATTCTTCTTCCTGAGGAAGTTGCTTCTCATTACTACCACAGCTGAATGTCTCACAAGGTAACTTTCTTTGGGAGAAAGAAGAAGAAGCAATGAAAGCTTGTGAATGAGTTGGATCATTCAATACAATGATTGCTACCTGCCTATTGAAGAGAAAGACCTACAATTCACACCTTTTGGCAAACCCTCACCAACCCTGCTAATCTCCTAATAAAGTCTGGCAGTACCAGTACCAGTGCTATACTGGTATCTTCAGTGTACATGGGAGGTCACAGGACTGACCCTCAGGGTCATTGTTGACACTAGCATTTAAGGCACATGACCTCACATTTAAGGTCCGATACTTGAATTCACTTCATTACTGTGGAATAAGGGAATAAAAAAATACCAGGATCAAAGTTGATTGGGATATTGGAATTGTATCACATCAAATCACATAACAAAATAGTTTAAGTAATTTAAATTTTAGTCCAGTCATTGATAAGTAACAACACACTCTTCCTTCAAAATTATAGAATACATAGCTAAATTTACATAGCTTGTGGGAGGGAAGGGTTAGATAGATTTTAGAGCAGGATATAATGTCGGCACAACATCATGGGCCGAGGGGCCTGTACTGTGCTGTAATGTTCTATGTTCTAAGCATAACATTACTAAATCTGTAGATTCAAAATACATACCAGGCATTACCACAGAGTTAACCTGACTGCTCAGTTTTACTCCACAAACCTTTTAAAATATTCAGCTGTGATTTTTCTGAATGATGGATCAAGTCAACAAGAGTGAAGCATGCAGCAAGGCCATGGAGTTGGGAAGAGTGCTCCTGCCCTCTGGCTTCACCAAAAGGGATTTTATTTTGAAATTCAATTAACATGCTCCTTTTCTTGAGCAGTTTCTGTAAATCTTGAATAGGACCCCTACTTGTTGTAGAGTCTTGTAAAAGAGTTATTCTGCAATTGTAAGAGAGTCATCCTTTGCTTAAGTGGTCCCTTGGGATAGAAGATTGCTTCCGTTTTGTGCATCCTGAGCAGACTGCTAAGGCCAAATCTGGACTCTTTAACAGATGGGGAAGGGCCTGCCTGAGGGGACAGGCAGTTGAATAGTTTATGTGGTTGTACGCTCCTTCTATTTCTTGTGTGAGGCCTCTGAGTGCTTCCGATGCCTGACCTTGAGGTTCTCAATACCATTTGAAATGCTCTTTCTCCACTGTGAGCAGGCACAGGAGAGTGGTTCCTGAGAGTCAGTGGGGATGTTACAATTCTTTCAAGGAGGTTTTGAGCATATCCTCAGCAAGTACTTGATAACTCAAGGACAAGGGGTCAACACCTTTTTAAGTGTCATTCTAATAAACAGGCCTCATGAATGAGATCCACTGAATTTACCAGTGGACTGAATGCCTGTGCAGATTAGACTGAACGTAATAAGAAGCTTTGGGCTGTAAGAATTGTTATCTGCTTTTTTCTCATTCAAGGAATTGGTGCAATGCATACAATTTTTAACTGGAAGGCATTGATTTTGTAACAGAATAAACGGTTCTTTAAGTTAATCAATTTGATGCTACTGTATCAGTATGTCGTACATCTGTACAGTTGCATTTCCAGGAACATCTGACCCTAGTCCTGGAACTTTCCTCTATATGATACAATTCAGCAAGTTGATCTCCTTCCTGACCTGCATTTCAATACTGTGGTTGACCCATGGCCTTCTGGAAAGTGGAATGATTTATTTGCTTCATATCTCCTGGTCTAGGGAGTCATTGTCCATAATCTGACCCCCGATTATCATTTGCTTTTTAAAGGACCTTTGGAGGTTACAAGACTTCTGAAATGTACTTGGAGATTGTCATGTTGCTTTCTTGATAATTTTTGACTATTGCCCCTGAGAAACAGCAGCAGAACCTCCACAGAATTTCAGGCCATAAAGTTATGCCATAAGATTGCAAGACTTAAGGGTTAAAATTCTTGCAATTTTAGTGAAGGCTTAATCAGGTGGAAAGGGCAGAGGAAGAATTTAATGAAGAAATAACACGGTATTTCCTGTTATAATTATAAGTAAACTAAAAAACAATGCATGTACAAATTATGTAAATAACATTTTATTTTGAAAAACAGATTCCTTCTGATCTGCCAACAATGAACACCACAACAGAATACCCAGATTATGACTATGAATATGTTTGTGAGAAAGACCCCGTCAATGATTTTGGAGCGCAATCGATGCCTATCTTTTATTCACTAGTGCTAATGCTGAGTCTACTTGGAAATGGACTGGTTTTGGTGATATTGGTAAAATATGAATATCTAAAAACAATAACAAATATATTCATTCTTAATCTTGCCATTTCAGATTTGCTTTCTGCTATTAGCCTTCCCTTCTGGGCAGTGCATCATTTGAAGGGATGGATCTTTGGAAATGTAATGTGCAAAGTAATGAGTGGCATGTTTAATGTTGGCTTTTACAGTGGTATAATGTTTCTGACACTGATGACAATTGATCGGTATCTTGCAGTTGTTCATGCAGTAACTGCTGTGAGATCAAGGAAAGTTCGCTATGCAACAATAACAAGCACGGTTGTCTGGCTAATTAGTATAACAGCAACCATCCCTGATTTTCACTTTTCCAAATCTATAAAGGGTGATAATGATCTCTTTATTTGTGACAATACTTATCCAGAATATAATCCAGTTCCATGGATACTATTAAAAAATTGTCAACAAAACGCACTGTTCTTTATCCTTCCATTGATTATCATTGTGTATTGCTATTTTAGGATAATCCAAACAATAATAAAGTGCAGAACAGTACAGAAGCACAGGACTCTAAGAGTAATATTCTCCATTGTAGTGGTGTTTTTTTTGTGTTGGGCGCCATACAATGTTGTGATTTTTTTGAGATCTTTGGAGGAGGTCCACATACTGGATGCTCAGGACTGTGATTACGATATTCGAATGGATTATGCACATATTATCTCTCACAGCATAGCTTATTTCCATTGCTGTCTCAATCCCATTTTTTATGCTTTTGTGGGTGAAAAATTCAGAAGGCACCTAATTTATTTCTGTGGCCATTGTATGCCATATAGTCCGATTTGCCATAAGCAGATGAACATCAGCAAGACTACCAATTTAGAAGGTTCTGATGGTAATGATACAACAAATAACTGGTAAAAGCATACAACATAGAACAGTACAGCACAGGAATAGGCCCTTCAGCCCACCATGTCTGTGCCAGCCATGATGCTAATCTAAACTAATCCCATCTTCCTGCACATGGTCCATATCAGTGTTCCCTGCCTGTTCATGCATCTGTTTAAATGCCCCTTAAACATTGCTGTCATATCTGCTACCACCAATGTCCATTCAAGAGTTGGGGCATTAAATATAAAAGTCAAAAAATCATGTTGCAGTTGTATCAAACTTTACTTATGCCACATTTAGAGCATTGTGTGCAGTTCTGATTACCAAACCACAGGAAGGATGTGGAGGCTTTGGAAAGGGTGCAGGAGAGGTTCACCAGGATCTTGCCTAGATTAGAGATTGTTATCTATAAGGAGAGGTTGGACAAGCTTGAATTGTTTTCTCTGGAGTGTCAAAGGCTGAGGGGCGACCTGATAGAAGTATATAAAATTATGAGATTCGTAGCAAGGGTAAATTGTCAGAGTCTTTTTCCCAGGGTGGAAATATCAAATACCACAAGGCATAGGTTTGAGGTGAGAGAGGGAAGATTTAAATATTTGTGAGGTAAGTTTTTGTTTTACACAGAGTGTGGCAGGTGCCTGGAACATGCTGCCAGTGAGGTTGTTAGAAGTAGCTTCAGTAGCCACATTTAAGAGGTATTTAGACATACACATGAATAGGCAGGGAGTAGGGGGATAAAGATCATTTGCAGGCAGATGGGATTATTTTGATTGGCATCATGGTTGGCGTAGACAGGGTGGACCAAAGGGCCTGTTCCTGAGCCATACTGTTCTATGTTCTAAATTCTATGTTCAAAGCCATGCTGACTATCCCAAATAAGTCTATGCTTTTTGAAATATGAGTAAATCCTATCTCTAAGGATCTTCTCCAATAATTTCCCTACTGCTGATGTGAGGCTCATTGGCCTATAATTTCCCAGTTTGTCTTTGTGCCTTTCTTAAACAAAGGGACAACATTAGCTATTGGCCAGTTTTCTGGCACCTCCCCCATAGCTAAAGAGGATGCAAAATCTCTATCAAGCCCCAGCAATCTCCTCCCTTACTTCCCTCCATATCCTGCAATAGATTCCATCAGGCCATGGGGACTTATCCACCTTAATGTTTTTCAAGACACCAAACAGCTCCTCCTTAATATCAATATTCCCTAAAATATCAACATACCCGTCTCTAATCTCATCATCAGCCATGTTCTTCTGCTTGGTGAATACTGATGCAAAGTACTCATTTAGGACCTTACTCACTTCTTCTGGCTCCGTACATAAATTCCCTCCTTTGTCATTGATTGGACCTACTCTTTTCCTAGCTACCCTCTTGCTCCTATTATATGTATATAATGCCTTGGGATTTTTTTGAAATCTTTTTTTAAAAAAAGCATAGTTGAAGCCCTTTGCGAGTTGTGATGCCTTTGCTTAGTAAATGTGATGATAAGTTTTGATATAAAGTAATTGAGATGTTTTAAGTGAACTAACAGCAACTCATCAGAAAGGTTTGAAATGTTTTGTTTTCTCTCAACTTTAGACTGGCTTCTCAGCACAAATTTAGCTGCAATTTCATTCATGATTTATTTAGTATTGTTTTTGAATACAATGCTACTTTTTAAACTTTTGTAATCTGTTCTTGTCTATATGTCCTAGGATTGAGAATTTGTGTTACTAATTATTGCTAAGCCTGACAATGTTGAAAATTATGGATCCAACAAATCAAAGAAAAATAAAAGGACTTATCTGCTACTTGCACATGTTACCTTTCACTTTAATAAATCTTGATAACAAAATTATTTGTCAGGTAAAAAGGAAAGAATCAGGGGACCTGGAAAACACCATGGACTGAGTTCTACTCGTACTGGTAAGTATTCTATAACTCACTTAGATCAGGAGTATCAAAATAATATATCTTTTATTTGTGGCATTTGTCCTCAATTTAGCAGAAATTATGCTATAGTTAACCATATAACACAGCTTCTTAAGATAATAGTAAGCCCACCAAAACCTTAAAGTAATAGTTACACATGCTAGTATACATGAGACATGAAATAATATATACACACAAATCTACTTCCCCCTTAACAGAAAAGAAAGAATGGACAACACTGCAATCAATGAACATATTCACAGAGCTTTGATACCTTAGTAATGTAACGCATTTGGCCATGAACTTATGAACTTATGAACGGGGCAGGCATGGTAGTGTAGGGAGCAGGCATGGTAGTGTAGTGGTTAGTGCAATGCTATTACAGTGCTAGCGACACGGGTTCAATTCTGGCTGCTGTCTGTAAGGAGTTTGTACGTTCTCCCCATGACTGCATGGGTTTCCTCTGGGTGCTCTGATTTCCTCCCAAATTCCAAAGACGTACGAGTTAGGAGTTGTGGGCATGCTATGTTGGCACTGGAAGAGTGGCAACACTTGTGGGCTGCCCCCAGAACATTTTATGCAAAAGATGCATTTCCTTGTGTGTTTTGGTGTACATATGACTAATTAAGGAATCTTATCTTATTTTATAAGGTTGGTTATAATAAACAACTTATGTACAAACATAGGAACAAATTTAAATGTAATGCAGGTTCCAAATCATCTAAAACATCCTCTGCAGATGTCTCCAGCACCTCCAATACTTCTGCTCTGGATATAGGTAATATTGATGGGTCATTTACCCAGAACCTCCTTAACATATCTTTGATTCCATCTCAACCTTTCTCTGCCTTGCTCTTGATTTGCACAGAACACACCCTTAAGATCTTAACATAATGTCAGGTTCATGTTCATTGTCATCCTGGCAAGAATCTTATTGCATTCTCTGCCTCCTTTCGAGATTGTGGAATCCACTTCAATTTATACCCTTATCATAGAATGCTTTTGTTTGCTGCTCCTCTTCACTGAAGCTTCTTCTCCTCGAAATAATTTTTTGTGGACTCCTGACTGATCTGATTGTAAGCTCAACTCCTCATTTCCACCTACCCCCAATAACCTTTCACCCCTTACTTACCAAGAAACTGTCAACCTTTGCCTTAAAATTCTTTAAAGACTCTTCTTTCCTACTCAGAAACAGTCTTGGGCTTGATGGCAGCATTATGGAGATATTTCCTCTGAAAGTGGAACACAAAAGTGCACACCAGGGCCCTTGAATCTTCAGAGCAAGATTCATAAGAGGAAGCAAGATAAGGAAGCCAATGGACTTGTCCTGTTTCATGCCAGATTCTACTGCAACATTTCAGGTTGGTGGGAAGAACTCTAACTTCCTGCTGTTCCCATCACCAACATTTTCCCCATTGTGTTTCCATAAGTTAGTAGTCAATCAAGATCTCAGCTTGGTACGCCATGACTATCCTTTTTTGAGGCAAGTTCCATCCCAGAGTCATCAAGCTTAGGACTGAGTCTGGGATAGCCTTTGGCTACATGATAAGGCATGGGTTACCAGATTTATGTTTGTACCTCATTCACAGGATCTGAGAGTCATTGGCAAGGCCAACTGCTGATCCAAACTGCTACTTGAACTGAATGGCAATGACAACTGTTTGTCATTGGAACATCTCACGGATAGGTCAGATAAAGTTATGATGAAAGATTTCCTTCCCCAAAAAGTATCAGTGAATCAGGTGTATTTTATAACATCTGGCTGTTACATGGTCTCCACTAATGATACTATCATCTTATTTCAGATGTTTAATTAGATAACAGAAAACTGAAGCTTTCATTATAGGAAACGAATCCATGTTTCCAGTTGCTTAGTCCAGGCTATAACTATAACATAATTTTACTGTATTACATGATACTTGCTGAGGGTGATAAAATCACCAGAGCAAGAAGATGTGCTCAGATGGTTAGTTTCTCTCCTAATAAGACAGTGCACTTTAGTGAGTAGCTGGTTTACTCATCAGCGCAGTAGCTGGAATTTTTGCCTTACCAGGTAACAGGGTTTGATAAAACTACCTCTAAATGAGAAAATTGGGTCACAGCAGATAAAATATCTTACATGTCAATGAGAGATTCATGCAAAGTTTCAAATGTCTTGAGGTATTAAATCCAACAAATGGATAGTTTGGGAGTAACAAAGCCTACAGCCAATTTCATGGATAATAAGGTCCTTCAAGATCAACTGAAATGGCAGCAAGGCAGCAATCTCCACTATTGATCTGACAGAAAATCAGAGGGTAGGGATAAATGGGATGATTTCACATTTGCAAACTTTAACCAATATGGTGCCACAGAGAGCAACATTAGGTCATCAGCTATTTTTAATCTTTATGTGCTTTGGATTAGAGACTGAGTGGAAGGACAGATTAGAAAGGGTACATGGAGGTAAGCGATCCCCATTTGTAGGTGGATCAAGCACCTGGCGCCACAGCACAGAAAATCTTTCTTACTCAGGGATTAGACAGGGTCTGTAATTCTCCCCCTGTAGGCTAAAGGAAAGAAAATCAATCAATGCCTTCAGAAGGAGGTTGCTCTTGAGAGAGAATAATCTGCAAAGTTAATAGGAAAGAGAAGAGGAATAGAAACGTGGAAAATAGGAGCAGGAGTAGGCCATCCTCCTGCTCTGCCATACAATACAATCATGGTTAATCCTCTATCTCAATACTATATTCCACGTTCTCCACCCATCTCGATGACGTTTGCATCTGGAAATTTATCTATCTCTTTCTTAATTATATTCAGTGATTTAGCTTCCACAACCATCTTTGGTAGCAAATTACACAGTTCATCAACCCCTGAGGGAAGGAATTTCTCCTCAGCTTAGTTTTTAATGTCTTGCCCTGTGTGGGCATGGGAAATAGGAATGATAGCACATAGAACATGAAACATAGAACAGTACAGCCCAGGAACAGGCCTTTCAACTCACAATATCTGTTCCAATTATGACGCCGAATTAAATGAAACCTCTTCTGCCTGCGCATGATCCAGTTCCTCCAGTCCCTGTATATTCATATGTCTATCTAAAAGTCTCTTAAATGCCACTATCGTATCTGTTTCCACCACTAGCCCTGGCAGCCTGTTCCAGGCAGCTACCCCTCCCTGTGTAAAAAATTTGCCCCACACATCTCCTTTAAACCTTCCCCCTCTCAACTTAAATGCATGTCCTCGAGTATTTGACATTTCTACCCTGGGAGAAAGATTCTGACTGTCTACCCTATTTATGCCTCTCATAATTTTATTCACTTCTATCAGGTCTCCCCACCGCATCTGACACTCCAGAGAAAACAACCCAAGTTTGTCCAACTTCTCCTTATAGCTCATACCCTCTATTCCAGGAAGCATTCCAGTGAACACCTTCTGTACCCTTTCCAAAACTTCCACATCCTTCCTCTAATGGGGCAACTAGAATCACACACAACTGACATTGCTCAGCCAGGAGCCATCATAAACTCAATAGAATGACTGGTCCCTTTCTAACTTGGCATTCATAAACAAAAAAACACAGATACCTAGAAATTGTATTTCATCCATTTCTGGTATACAAAGCATTTTGCATACAATGATTAAACCCACTCAGATCCTCTGCAAAACATCATAAAATAGGCCAAACATACATTAGACGAGAGACTTGTAGTGGTCTTCACCAAGGTTCCTGCATTACAAGAGAGGTCTGTGTTTCTGATGGAACCGGGTTCAATTTGCTCCACACCAACCTGAGAAATGTACCATCCTTTAAAAGCACACTCCCCACAGCAAGCAGACACCACCGACTGACATTTCAGTGGTCATGAACGACAGCAAGAGAGAGAGAGAGAGGGAGAGAGAGAATGATAAAGAGAGAGAGAGAGATTGCAGGGGAGAGGGAGCCTGCTCAGATATTTAGTGAAAGAGACTTGGCATTCTCACCATGATATAAGGGTGCTGGGAGACCCATTAGGGCCACAGTAAGGAAAACCTGGTAGGAGTTTGCTCCAGCTGTCTTCTGCAACTGTTAAGAATCCACACACAATTGAGCAGTGCTTCTGTGACTGCTGCAGGGGGCACCAGATCACAAATGGGTTAAAATTATTTTCTTCTTAGTGCAAATTTTCTTTAACATAATATATAACATATAGCCCATGGGCAAATCTGGCTGGCTGGCCTTTTCATCCAGTCCTAGAGCTCCAACATGGCCATGACTCTGAATGAGCAAGGTCTTCATCTGTTCAACAGATAGAGACTGAAGTACACCCGCCAACCCTTACTTACGATTTGGAATGATTCACAAGGTGTGGATGGAATGTAGGAGATTTGTCTTGATGTCTGACATTTGTTATATCTTAAAATAATTGGGCATACTAAATATTTAAATATGAAATAACTAATTACTAAATACATACTGAATTATGTCCTCTGGGAGCTCAATTCTCCACCTTAAAAAAAGTTTAAATAGCTCCCCACTTAGCAAAGTTAATGCAAAAAGGTAGCAAATTCACATGTTAATTGGGGTCAGCCTTTGTAAATGGATATCCTTTTTTTTAACAGGTCCTAATCCTATCATTCATTATTAATTGATATAATCTTCTCCCAAACACAAGCAGGCTGCTAATATTAAAATATCTAATGCTGACTAGTCATTCAATTGCTACCAATATTTTTGAAGAAATGGCATTGAATACATGTTCTCTGAAGCCTTGAGAATAATCTCCAGTACTTAGGATAAAAATCTTTACAACTAACCTGTTCAAGTTGGAAATGAGTGAGGTGATTACTCAGGGTGTACAGCCGCTTTTTGTAAATTAAAAGAGTTCAATATCCAAATTAACCTCAAAACATAAACCCCAGTGATTTTTGAGGTTGCTGTCCTCTGAGTCTGCAGATTTCGTTTCCATTATTGACATTGGTGTCAGTAAAGGACAGAAACCAAACAAAAACAGGAAGGAAGCGATCACTCTATTGGGAGTTTTCTACAGACACCCCAATAGCAGCAAAGACAGGGAGGAGCAGATCGGGAGGCAGATTTTGGAGAAGTGCAAAGATAACAGGGTCGTTGTCATGGGTGATTTCAACTTCCCTAATATTGATTGACAACTCCTTAGTGTAAAGGGGATAGATGGGGCAGAGTTTGTTCTGGGACCCCTTTGTGATTTTTATAAATGACTTGAATGAGGATGTGGAAGGGTGGGTTAGTAAATTTGCAGATGACATGAAGGTTGGTGGTGTTGTGGACAGTGTAGAAGGTTGCTGTAGGTTACAACAGGACATTGATAGGATGCAGAGCTGGGCTGAGAAGTGGCAGATGGAGTTCAACCCAGAAAAGTGCAAGGTGATACATTGGAAGATTGAATTTGAAGGCATAATACAAGGTTAATGGCAGGACATTTAACAGTGTGAAGGAACAGCGGGATCTTGGGGTCCATGTCCTTAGATCCCTCAAGGTTGCCGCACAGGTCAACAGGGTTGTTAGGAAGTGGTATTGGCCTTCATTAACGAATACTTTAATGTTCTTAATGAATACTTCACATCAGTATTCACTACGGAAAAAGATCTGGGTGATTGTAGTGAGGACTTGCAGCAGGCTAAAAAGCTTGAGCACGTAGATACTAAGAAAGAGGATGTGCTGGAACTTTTGGAAAGCATCAAGTTGGATAAGTCGCCGGAACTTGATGAGATGTACCCCAGGCTGCTGTGGGAGGTGAGGGAGGAGATTGCAGAGCCTCTGACAATGATATTTGCATCATCAATGGAGACGGGAGAGGTTCCAGAAGATTGGAGGGTTGTGGATGTTGTTCCCTTCTTCAAGAAAGGGAGTAGGGATAGCTCAGGAAATTATAGGCCGGTGAGTCTTACCTCAGTGGTAGGTAAGCTGATGGAGAAGATCCTGAGAGGCAGGACTTATGAACATTTGCAGAGGTGTAATATGATTAAGAATAGTCAGCTTGGCTTTGTCAAGGGCAGGTCCTGCCCTACGAGCCTGATCGAAATTTTTGAGGATGTGACTAAGCACATCGATGAAGGGAGAGCAGTAGATGTAGAGTATATGGATTTCAGCAAGGCATTTGATAAGGTACCCCATGCAAGGCTTATTGAGAAAGTAAGAAGGCATGGGATCCAAGGGGACATTGTACTGTGGATCCAGAACTGGCTGGCCCACAGAAGGCAAAGAGTGATTGTTGAAGGGTCGTATTCTGCATGGAGGTCAGTGACCAGTGGTGTGCCTCAGGGATCTGTTCTGGGACCCTTACTCTATGTGATTTTTATAAACGACCTGGATGAGGAAGTGGAGGGATGGGTTAGTAAGTTTGCGGATGACACAAAGGTTGGAGGTGTTGTGGATAGTTACAGCGGGACATAGATAGGATGCAAAGCTGGGCTGAGAAGTGGCAGATGCAGTTCAACCCAGATAAGTGTGGAGTGGTTCATTTTGGTAGGTCAAATATGATGGCAGAATATAGTATTAATGGTAGGACTCTTGGCAGTGTGGAGGATCAGAGGGATCTTGGGGTCCGAGTCCATAGGACGCTCAAAGCAGCTCACAGGTTGACTCTGTGGTTAAGAAGGCGTACGATGTATTGTCCTTCATCGATCATGGAATTGAATTTAGGAGCCGAGAGGTAATGTTGCAGCTATATAGGACCCTGCTCAGACCCCACTTTGAGTACAGTCTGGTCGCCTCACTACAGGAAGGATGTGGAAGCCATAGAAAGGGTGCAGAGATTTACAAGGGTGCTGCCTGGAATGCGGAGCATGCCTTATGAAAGCAGGTTGAGGGAACTTGGCCTTTTCTCCTTGGAGCGACAGAAGATGAGAGGGGACCTGATAGAGGTATATAAGATGATGAGAGGCATTGATCGGGTAGATAGTCAGAGGCTTTTCCCCAGGGCTGAAATGGTTGCCACAAGAGGACATAGGTTTAAGGTGCTGGGCAGTAGGTATAGAGGAGATGTCAGGGGTAGGTTTTTACTCAGACAGTGGTGAGTGCATGGAATGGGCTACCGGCAACGATGGTGGAGGCGGATACGATAGGGTCTTTTAAGAAACTTTTGGATAGGTACATGGAGCTGAGAAAAATGGAGGGCTGTGTGTAAGCCTAGTAATTTCTAAGGTAGGGACATGTTCAGCACAGCTTTGTGGGCCGAAGGGCCTGAATTGTGCTGTAGCTTTTCTATGTTTCTATGTTTCATTAGTCGGGGTATTGAGTTCAAGAGCTTCCAGGTAATGTTGCAGCTCTATAAAACTCTGGTTAGACCACATTTGGAGTATTGTGTTCAGTTCTGCTCACCTCATTATAGGAAGAATGTGGAAGCTTTAGAGAGGGTGCAGAGGAGGTTTACTGGGATGTTGCCTGGATTGGAGAGCATGTCTTATGAGAATAGGAACTAGGGCATTTCTCTTTGGAGCAAAGGAGGATGAGAGGTGACTTGATAGAGCTGTACAAGATGATAAGAGACATAGATCGAGTGCACAGTCAGAGACTTTTTCCTAGGGCAAAAATGGCTAACACAAGGGGGCATAATTTTAAGGTGATTGGAGGAAGGTATAGGGAGGATGTCAGATGTAAGTGTTTTTTTTAAACACAGAGGTGGTGGAGGCAGATACATTAGGGACATTTAAAAGACTCTTAGATACCCACATGAATGATAGAAAAATGGAGGGCTAAGTGGGAGGGAAGGGTTAGATAGATCTTAGAGCAGGATAAAATGTTGGAACAACATCGTGGGCCGAAGGGCCTGTACTGTGCTGTAATGTTCTGAAAAAAAGTGACCTGATACTCATTTTTGCTTTCTCCACCTTTAATACTGAAACTTCTGTACTCCACCCAACCTTTTTATTTGGAATTCCTATTATGAATTTCTTCCTCAAACATTGTAAAGGGCACAGTTGGACTCACAGACATAAATCAAACTGTCACTGTTTGGAACCCCTTTTTAAAAAAAACACCAAAGCTCAAATAGCTAGTCAGCAAAAAAATAAACTTTATTTAAAGATATAATTTAAATAACAAATATATAAATGAGCTGCCAGAGGAAGTGGTTGAGGCAGGTACAATAACAACTTTTAAAATACAGTTGGACAGGTACGTGGATTGAAAAGGTTTAGAAGGTTACGAGCCAAATGCTGGCAAATGAGACTAGCTTGGATGGGGCGTCTTGGTTGGCATGGACCAGTTGAGTCAAGGGTCCTGTTTCCATGCCGTATAACACTATAACTCTAATTATACAAAATGTTTGCACCACTCATGTAGATAAAGACGATGAGATATAACAAAGTCCTTTGTAATATCTTCTCCAACGTTGCCTCTCTGTAACCTTTTCACTACCCCTTTCTATGATAGCTTTCACACTCTCTTCAAGGGAAAGACAAGATGTGTAAGATGGGCGATTCTTCCTGCAGAGGTAGCCTATTATCTACAGCTGTATGCCAGCAAGAACACAATGTGTTAGCAAGGATCTCCCAAGGTATTCAGAGAATCTGCATATTTTGTTGGAACAGTTGGAAGTCTGTGTGTGAAGTGTGAATTGTGGGCTAACAGCATGGTAGTGTCGCGGTTAGTATAATGCTATTCCAGCACCAGCGACCCAGATTCAATTCTGGCCGCTGTCTGTAAGGAGTTTCTACGTTCTCCCTGTGTCTGAGTGGGTTTCCTCCGGGTGCTCTGGTTTCCTCCCACATTCCAAAGACATATGGGTTAGGAAGTTGTGGGCATGCTAAGTTGGTGCCGGAAGCGTGGTGACACTTGCGGGCTGCCACCAGAACACCCTACATAAAAGATGCATTTCACTGTATGTTTTGATGTACATGTGACTAATAAAGATATCATATCTTATCTTATCTAAAAGATTTTTATTCCAGTGCTGAGAATATAAACACAAAGAGGAGGACATTTTTCGATGTGATTGCAGGATTTTTCAGTTCTTGATTCTGGGCTCCTGGCATCAATGGCCTGACCAACTTCTTTCCAATCTCTGCTCTCCTCTGGTCTTTAGGAGATAAAGACTGTCCCTCATCCTCTCCCTTGCCTGCAACATGGCATCTGCTGTAGCATCAGAAAATATTACTGCTCACTTACTCCCTCCTTTCAGCATGCAATTATGGAATAAATCAGCTTTTTCCTCCAGCACTGAAGTGTAAATTTTCCAGCCAGAGTTCCACTGCTTTTTAAGGGTTGCTGGCTGTCTTTAAGAGTTATCCTGGCCTTTCTCTGTTTTAGTTTCTGACATCCAATAGGTTAGCTGTTAATGAGTGACGTACATGGTGCTCACTGTTTACATGATTTGGCGCAAGCTGGTAGCCAGTTCCATGCACTTTCTCTGCCTCATCCCTCCACCATGGTCTTGGCCCTGGTTTCAGATACAATTCAATTTCTAAGGCCTGATGCCTCCATTTCCAAGCAAGAAAAACAGGCAAAGATTTACTAAAGTAGCATTTTCAATTATATGATTTTGTTCATCAAAATACCTTGACACAGAATCAGAGTAAAGGGAAATATCATTTTAAAATGCTTACACAAAATCTTTCGTTATTATGCTTTAACGAAGTATTGCAAAAATTGCAAAACCAGGAATTAATGCTTGAAATTAGGAAATGCATGTCATTGCAAAATTAATAATGACGTAGAGATGTTGCTACCAGGTCCATTGAAGGGAATTTGGGGCCTGGTGAATCACTTCAGCCCAATTTGTGAACAGGAGAAGAGCATTTGTGTACCTCGTCAGGCTCCTCCACTCCAAGGAAAACAAGCACAGCCCATCCAGTCTCTCCTCATAACTGAAACACTCTGAAATATCTCCTGATTTCAATCCTGGAACACTTGACCCTAATGTTTAGAGCATGCCCCTTATTTATAGACTCCCCGATTATTTATCCTTTAAGTTTCCCTTATGTTATTTTAATTCTAACCAAATGGCATTTTGGAAATGCATACTAGTTAATTTAATAATTTTCCAATAGTGTGAAAGTTACAATATTATTTCTATTGATATTAATTGCATTATTGTAGTTAAAGCAAAATACTGTAGAGGAATTCAATGGAATTTATGCAGGGAGATATAGGTGGGATGCATGTTCAAATTGTACAATACTTCTCAAAGACTCTGCTAGTAAGCTGATGTTAATTTACCTCTGTATTGTGAACTCAGACATGTTCATCATTTTCCCAAAAAAAGTGCTACTGTTGAATGGAAGAATGCACCATTTAACATTGGACAACATCCTTAGCCATGAATTACGTCAATGTTATTTCCTGGAATACAACGTGTTCAATTACAAATCTAGAATTTTAGTCTGCTTTAGTAACTATTTCTTAGACAGTGCATGAATAACCTGCATCCTTTGCATTTTGAAAAAATAGTTATGCATTTTTGTTGCAGAATAATTACTTGATGCTGCCTTGTACTCAGAAGGACCATGATAAGCTTGTCTATTGGACATAGACTTTTTCCACTTGAGGAAGTGTTCTGATCTTTTAATGCTATCTCAGAACATGATCGTCTGAGTGCCAACAGTAGCTTCTTGTCTCAGAGTCACAAGAACATAGCAGAATAGAATCATAGAACACTACAGCACAGAAAACAGGCCATTCGGCCTTTCTAGTCTGTGCTGTTACGGACTCAGTGAAAGTCCCTTTAAGATAGAGAGTGTGTGTGTATGTGTGTGTGGGGCGTGCTTACGTCAATAGAAGATAAAGGACGTAATGACGTTGTTGAAGAAGTTAGAAGAAAAAGGAGAGAGAGAGAGAGAAGGGAGAGAGACACCAGCCTGCTTGTTTTCTCTATCGATGGATGAGAAACAATAACTGTGTTTGCTACTGAAACCCATGTATGGAAGTTGGAAGTAATCCGGTGGAGTTCACTTTGTTGCTGACCTGTAGAAGGAAACAGGTATTTGTGTGTGGACGACCACGATTTGGATGCTTTTCGGGGTGAGGAAGTCACTACCGAGTAAACACTGAAGTGTCGTTTGGGTTCCATCGTGGAACATTTGGATTTCATATGTACTCTCTCTATGTTTCTCTACGTCTACGTCTTATCTTCAGACAATGGTGGTTGTTGAAGAAGCCCTTGCTCATGTTTCACCTTATGGCTTGCGGAACTGAACTTTAAGAACCATTCCGGAACTTGGAGTTTGGGACTTTGTCACACACACACACGACGAGTTTAGTTTTGGGGTTAACGTTCGAGGTTTAACATTTTTGAATTCTAACATACTAACATTTTTACTTTTATTTGACGTATTATCATAAGTAGTAATTAATAAAATAGTTTTTAACACTAAATCATGCTCAGTGTGTTTCTTTTGTTGCTGGTTCGTGACAGTGCCAAAACTTTATTCCACTAGTCCCATTGACCTGCACCCAGTCCATAACCCTCCAGACCTCTCCCATCCATGTATGTATCCAATTTATTCTTAAAACTTAAGAGTGAGCCCACATTTACCATATCAGACGGCAGCTCATTCCACACTCCCACCACTCTCTGAGTGAAAAAGTTCCCCCTAGTGTTCCCCCTAAACCTTTCCCCTTTCACCCTGAAGCCGTGTTCTCTCATACTTTTCTCTCCTAATCTAGGTGGAAAGAACCTACTCGCATTTGCTCTGTCTATACCCCTCATGATTTTGTAAACCTCTATCAAATCTCCCCTCATTCTTCTGTGCGCCAAGGAATGAAGTCCTAACCTGTTCAATCTTTCCCTATAACTCAACTCTTGAAGACCCGGCAACATTCTAGTAAATCTTCTCTGCGCTTTTTCAATCTTACTGATATCCTTCCTACAGTTAGGTGACCAGAACTGCTAACAATACTCCAATTTGAGCCTCACCAATGTCTTATACAACCCCACCATAACATCCCAACTCCTATACTCAATATTTTGATTTATGAATGCCAGTCCTTCTGGTAGAAGTCCTTCTGGTAGCACCAGGAAAAACAGCATGCAGTGAAAAGTAATTCTGCCATGTTTCTGAGCATATTTATGCCAGTTGTTAGCATGTGGATTTATTGGTGTTAAATTCTCTTGTTCCATGGCACTGTTTCTCCTGGTATCAAGCTTGTCTAAATAATGCTAATACACCCAAAGTTCATTTCTGGTGATATCTTAACAGTGACCGGTGCTGTCCACTCCTAGAAAAATCAATCCCTTATAATGATGAATGGTGAAGCTGAATGTTAGTTCAAAGATCAGACACATTTCCCCTGTGCTTATAGGCAGAGTGCTGAACAACTATCCGCAAAACAAACCTCAAATAAATTGACCCAGTCTGGGATCCCGGTCAGCATAGTTCCAGTCAGCTCTTCCTCAGAAATGCCAGAAGAAATCTTGCAGAAGGAAAACTCTCTGTTCATTGGATGAGAAAGTAATGACAACAGAAGAAAGACATCTGGCAGAAGAGATGGAATCAAAAGCCCTGTCTCCATTCAGTGCTTCAATTCCTACTTACCTCTGTGACTCTGAACACCCAAGTGAAGCTTACAGAAGTGCTTTCATTGCTATGAAAATCAAACTCAGAGCCTTCCGCACTCTCAGAAATCCTGCTGCACGATCC
The DNA here is from genome assembly GCF_009764475.1 of Pristis pectinata. Taxonomy (NCBI): domain Eukaryota; kingdom Metazoa; phylum Chordata; class Chondrichthyes; order Rhinopristiformes; family Pristidae; genus Pristis; species Pristis pectinata. Next base: position 92,971,325 of record NC_067409.1, on the reverse strand, counting down.
TTGCAGACTGCTTCTGCTGCAATAAGCCTCATTAGACACTTAGGCGCTCACTAAAAAATTGCAGATAAAAAAGATTCTACCAGCCAGGGGTGCATACGGGAGGGCTTGATTTTAGATGAATATGACTCTGCCTTCACATCTAGAAAGAGCATTTGGTTACACCGTCAGGCTTACAAAAGCATTGGTATTCATAGAGGGCACCTGAGTGAAAACAAACTGCAGGCATTCATAAAGGGCACTCATGTTCTTCCATGCAGCTCCCCAGCCACTTCCTGCACGCATGCTCCTTGTAGATGGAAGCTATCCTTCAACAGCTTGTGCAGGAACCCTGTCCTCACCCCTACCCACGGATGACTCTACCACCCACCCCTCGTCATTGTAATGTGCACTCATTCCTGGCCAACACTCTCCAGGAGGTGGTTATATAGCTGTGTGACTCTTTGAAAGCTTCCTTCTGAGGTCATAACTGTGACAAATGGGATTACTTAACGCAGTGGTTTTCAACCTTTTTCATGCAGTGGCCCCCCAGAACATGTCTTTGTTAGATGGTGGACCCCCAAGGTCCACAAAATCAAACAATCGATAATTCATACATACAATACTTAAATTACTGCACGTAGGCCCTATTGAAATAGTGACTATTTCAATCACCGATAATTACCAACGGTGTCTTTCAGTGTTCGGTTCAATGTGAAGGTTGTGCCTGTTTTGCACTGCAGAGTTTATCCAAACGTGGTGGTATGTGCGACAAACATACACCTATGTCATCCTCAATATCAAGTCTTGATCTGTATTTGGTTTTCATGGCAGTGACTGCAGAAAATGCTACTTCGCACAAGTAAGTGGTTGCAAATGGTAACAGAACATTAACGGCTTTGCTGGACAGCAGTGGATACTCCTGGGAACATGCTATCCAGAACGACAACAGTGACATTCGGTTGAACTGCAAGCGCAAAGTCTTATCAGATGACAGTTCAGCCAATTCTTCTTGTTCATGTCCAGTTAAATCAGTAAGCATGCATTCAAACAGATTTCAAATCCAATCAAACATGCTGGTGTCATCGTTGCCGAAATACTCATGGAAATAATGTGACAGCTGTTGAATATGGTTCAAAATGGTGCTCGCAATGGCCTCTTTCTTAGTCTTGTTCACTGTCAGAAAGTCAGCCAGCAACGGAAGCATATCATAGACACCTTGCTCGCATCTTCCCTTCCAGATATGAAGTTTTTTCTGGGAGGCATTGATTTTGTCATGCGTTTTCAGAACATTTGAGCCAGGTCCTTGCGATGATAGATTTAAGCTGTTCAAAATGTTGAAAATATCTGTAAAATAAGCTAATCTGGCAACCCACGTCTCATCTGTCAAGAACCATGCCAATGATCCGTTATGCTCATTTAGAAAAATGCAACATCTCGCAATTCATATACACGCTGCACAATGTGGCCTCGTGACAGCATCTGACTTCTGTATATAGCAACAAATACTTATGCTCAGATTCCATTTCACGGCATATGTTTTCAAACAAACGATGATTGAGCGGCCTGGCTTTGATAAAGTTAACGATTTTAATGCACGTGGAAAACACATCCACAAGATTTTCATCCATAGCCTTTGTAGCCAAAGCCTCACGGTGAATCATGCAGTGGGTTGCTGCTACATGTGGAGCTACTTCTTTCACTCGTGCGACTAGACCTGACTTCCGTCCCATCATTGCGGCAGCATCATCCGTGCATACTCCAATACACTGTGTCCACGCCAATGCCGATTGTACAAAAAAAGTGTCAAGCACACAAAAAAGTTTTTCACCGGTTGTACGCCCTGGGAGTGCCTTGAAAAACCAAAAGTCTTCCAAAGCCTCTCCTTCCCAGCAATATTGAACATAAACCAACAACTGCGCAGCACTGGCAACATCAGTACTTTCATCGAGCTGAATCGCAAATCTGACTTGCTGAAGATGTATATCTGTATATCTTCTGCCATATCGTCAATTCTTCTGCTTACTGTGTTATCAGACAGTGAAATCGTTTTCAGTTTTTGACTGGATTCTTTTCCCAGTACAACTTTGCACATATCTACTGCTGCAGGCAGTATAAGCTCTTCTCCAATTGTGTGAGGCTTTCTGGAACATGCTATTCGTAATGCTACCAAATATGATGCGCGAAGAGCCTTCTCATTTACAGTGGCACAGGCTGTCATTTTGCCTTTCTGCTTGAGGTACAGCTCCTTTTGCCACTCAAAATATTCCTTCGGCTTACTGGCAATATCTGGATGCACTGTTGTTAAATGGCACTTCAATTTCGCTGGTTTCATTGCATCGTTGGACAGTGTTTGCAAACACACAACACAGAGAGGTTGGTCCGCATTTGTCCCCACCGCGATGAAGCCATATGAAATGTATTCTGGATCGTACTTGCGTTGTTTTCTCTTTCACCCTTATCCCCTTCGTCATCAGAATATTCCGGTTTCTGGTCAGCTTTTCTCTTCAGAAATTTCTCCATACTCAGCAATACACGCTGGACAGTTTAATTACTATTACTGATAAACAAAATTATCAAAACTAATCTAAAATTTACACACTTGCACACTTTTCGTTTAACAGTGACATCACTGTGGCGTAAATGCACGGTAAGTAAGCAATATTATTAAGGCACACCAACGACGTCACTCAGTCTCGCTAACACTACAGTGCACAACAGAATAGTAGTGAGTAGTGAACACTACTGACTACTCTGACTACACAAGTCAAATATTAAGCGGCAGCTTACCAGAAGGGAACGCCGTCTCTAAGATTGTCACCTATAACAGATAGAACAGATATGGCCAATTTTCTGAATAGTGGAAAACTGGAGCAAGCAAGTAAGCTACACCTTTGTAACAGGTCGCTTTTCCATTTTTTTCTTGGCATGCTCGCGGACCTCCTGGCAACCCGCCGTGGACCCCCAGGGGTCCGTGGACCACAGATTGAAAACCTTTGACTTAACACTCACCCTTCCTGAAACAGAGCAGCATTACACCACAGGACCTGTTAGAGCGATTTTGAAACCGGTGCGAAAAAATTAACTTCATTTTTTAGAGTATTTTAAAATGGTAGGATGCTGCTAAAGCCGTTTTAACACCAGAAAAAAAATTGGGTAGACAAATTTCCAGACTTGGACATCACATCAGAAAACTAAAACTTTAAGATTAATTGATATCAAAGTCATATCCAATGACACCAGTGGCCCAAAAGATTACCAGAAAGAAATGAGTCAACAAACCCAAGCCTGTGGTAAAATATAACTTTAAAATTACCAGCATCCCAAAATAATGACAGATAAATCTATCCCTTTCTTAATTAGGGTTTGTTTGATGCAGACATGAAATCAGAAATGAAGTATAAAGAAGGTTTGATGACTGAACTGCACAGTGAACTCAATGTGCACTAAGATTCTGAAGTGAATGAGTCAGGAACATTAATCAAGAAGGATAGAGAGTTAAGCTTCAGGTTAACTCTCAATATTGACAATCTGACCACACAAGATCATGACTGCCATGCTCCAAGGTGGGATATTGCTGTCATTTATTCCTTATATAATGCATACCAACTTGGTTAACCTTCTTAAACTTGATCTAACAATTGTATTTATCTGTTTCTTTGCATCCTGGATAAAACTTCCCCCACAGACTGAAACATTTGTCTTTACTGGGTTTATCTCTATCTTTTACAAATCCATGTATCTTTAGTCATCAGGCACCACTCCCATAGAGGCTGAATGATTATGGACAAGTCATATCCTACACTTGTTTTTCTTTCAATGATACGTCACTTCTGATCTGGGTAACTTTGAACATGACAACTTCTTAAGTCCTTCTTTATTAAATTTGGTTTCAATGATAACTTCGCTTTCATTATGACTTGGTTGTTAAATGGATTGAAGTTAAAAAGCGGAAGATATAGTTTCAGTTCCTACTGTCTCGTTTTCTTGGGGTTTAGTCAAGTAGATGCCACTGATAAACATCTGCAAGTGGCAAAGTTTCAACATGTCAATGCAACTAAGACAAAGCTTGTATGTCCACCATCACATTTCGGAAAGAAAAGGCCTTCCAGCATGTTAACGTTGGAGCTTGTGCCTGGACCTTCAGGTTAGAAGCTCGAAGAGACATGCAGAATTAAAGTGGAAAATGTATACTGGACTAATAACCAGCAACCTGGGCTAATGATCCTGACAAATGAATTCAAATCAAACCTATGTTCAGTCAATCAAATAAACTCTGGAATGGTAATGGTGGAAACATGAAACTACCAACTTGCCATTAAATATCCATTTAGCTCAGCAGTCTCCCTCACTGAAAAGGTTTAGTGTGGGGTGATTCTTTTCTTGCTATCATATGAAATTTCACCCATTTGTCCATAAGCTTTCCCTAAAGAAAGTGGGAGAAAACTATTCCAATATGTGATTTTTTTCTCTGTTATCTCAAAGAAATATTGGAGATAGTTTCTGGCCACCATCGCAAATTTTATCCACGAGCCACTGACTCATCTCCCTTCCTGGTAAAACAGAAGTGCCTGTCTTTACATCAGAATGTCAGTTACCAAAACCCCCATCCATGCTTTTATTTACACTAGACTGGATTATTTTGGTGCACTTCTGACTTGACTTCCTCATTCTGATCTCCTGTGTCCCAAATGGCACCAGCCCTTTCACACATCATTCATTATTAATGACCTACTTTGATTCCTAGTTATGCACTGCCTTCATTTTAAAATGTTTGTCTTTGCTTTCAAGTTCCAGCATAGCCTTGTCTCTCAATATCTCTATAACTTCTTCAAACCACACAACTCCATAAGGCAGTGACATCCCCCTAATTCATCACTTGCTCCACTTGCTTGTTCAATCCCTCTATAATTGGCAGCCATGTATTCAGCTGCCAAGGCCTTAAATCCTGGAATTCTGCTAAGCCTCTATGCTTTCCAGTAAAACACCCTTAAAACCTTGCCAAAACTTTTGGTCATCTGCCCCAGTGTTTCCTTATGTAACTTGATGCCTTGTAATTGATGACACTCTTTTGGAATATTTTTGCTAAATAAAAGTTAGCAAAACTTTTGTTGGACTGGGTGTTTATAAATATGTGCTGGAATGAATTGGGAAGAGCCATGCACCCTTTGAAGGTATGAGGGAAGAGCTAATGATTCTGGCAATTGTCCTAAAATTGCATCAATCAATAATCTTTATATTCAATGTTAAGGTTCTTTCTGGGACCTTGAGGAGGTTCCCTAACTTGCCAGTTGATGGTGGTTCTAGTTCGAGAATAGAATTTCCTGTCCATTATCATTCACCCTTTTTTGTTATTAGACTTCAGCAGAATAGCATTTAATCACACCCATAGCTTCAGGAACCCACATAACTTTCTGTTGACATTTCAGTGCTAAACTTGTTCGACTTATTCACTAGGACCAGTGTAGACATCCACCAAATGAGACTGTTTCAGCATTCATTTACATCATGGCCGATCTTATACGACTACATATCCAAGTCCCTTCTCATGAGTCCTGTTTCCCCTGTCCTTATTTCCCTGTAGCCCTGTAACTTATTCACTCTCATGTACCCACCAACTCCACATGATTTTTTTATCGCTTTCCTGCACTGAGGGGTAATTTACTGTAGCCAATTAACCTACCAGCACATTTTTGGGAAGTGGGAGGAAATGAGAGAACATAGCAGGGATCCACATTGTCACAGGAAAAACTACACCCTAGGTCTGGATTCAACCAAATCCCTGGAGGTGGATAGAGCATGGCCACTCCATGTGTCATGCCACTTTGCCACCCTAAATTTGGGATATTCCTGCTTAGAGGAGTACTAGGACGGCTCCAATTTTCCAAAATTCCCTGCTCCCACCCCTAAACCATATGTTCATATGTTTGCAATCCAGTACAAAGAAAACAGAGGTTGAGAATCAGTGAGTAGAACAATGAAGATGGCAGGCAGTGGACATGACAGGTGTATCTTTGAGCCCGAGAGAAACAAGCAGTCTCAGTTATTTGTCCTATAGATGGAAAATGTTACTGAGGGCGAAGGATAATGTTGAGATCACAGGATAGAAAACAAAACACAGAAATTCAACAATACACCAGAAAGGAAGGCAATATTGTTATTCTTGATGGGGCTTGAGCATTAATAATTCTGCCCATGCCATAATCTTCAGGCTAGATCATATATAAGGGCATAATCAAAACTTCAAAGGAACATTTAATTCCACCACCATCTGCGATCTTTGAAAGCTGCATGTATGTGCAAATAATGACCAGAGGAAGTGGTTTCTAAATGCATTGTCAAGCTTCAGCAACCCACTGAGTTCCTCCAGCAGATTGTTTGTTGCTTCATATTTGAGCATCCGTAGTCTCTTGTGTCTACAATCTGGGGTAAGTCAGCTCTGAAGATCTTTTAATCTGCAGTGGCTAAAATGCTGCAAGAGATCCTGCTGTTTCTCTGCAATCAAAATGAAACCCATTATTGTCTCAGGGATTGAACAAGAAGACTTGAAGGTTCTGGTGAAGTACTCAACTGACTACACAAACACAATGTCTGACTCAAATTGAACAGTTCAAAGTCATCCAAGTGGGATTCAGAATAAAAATGAGTGGGCAGAGACATATCTAGGAAAAGGCAATGTCTGTGCCGGGCTCAGGAGACCCCAAGTATTGGAACAGAGCTTCACTCCTTCCTTCATTTGCTTCAGCACCACTCAATGTTTTTGCTGAGTTTGGTCACCACATTGAATCCACTTCTCAATCTACTCCTTAAGAGTTACTCCATATAGCTCTGGGCAAAAAGCAACAGAGGATACAAAAATTATGAAGAGGAATGCTTATCAGTGAATATTCCCTTGTCCATTATGGTTTGTGGACACCATTGCAATCTGCAGTAGAAACAGGCCATATGCTTGTATAGAAAGTGCAAATGGCAAAAAACCATTCACTCTCTGCACCTTCTCCTTCAATGCAAAAGACTACATCCAGATCAAAAAAGAGATGCTATCATCTTTGGGGTTGCTTGATACCTAAGATTCTGGTTAATATGCTTTTCACTTTGGTCATTGCCCCTAAACTCTTGCTGGCAGTTTTTGTGCCAACGTTGACCATTCTTGGGCCAGTGACTGCACACTCAATACTGCACATCAAAGCAGAATGCTGCAGCAGGTGCATTGTCAGGCAGCCGCTAATTTGGAATGCAATGTCCATAAGTAGATGTGAGTGTATATTTAAGAACCATGGGTACTAGGCAGAGCAGTGAAGATGGTTGTCAGTGGATGTGGTGGATACGTCAGTAAGTTTGAATAATATGAACAGTCACAATCATGTGCCCTTTATATGGATTGAGTGGAAATATTTCTGAAAGCAAGTAACTGTGCTGAGGTCTTGGAAGAGAACAGAGTACAGAGCATTGCAACAAAATGCAAGAATATGAAGGCAAATATGTTGTTTTGGCAGGACCTGAGACATATCAGACCTTGGTGAGTCTGCCAGCACCACAATCTACAGAGGGGCTCAGGTTTCAGACTTCTGCTGTATTTATTGCAATCTGTGCATTTCTTTGCATTGTTGTTTACATTAGCATACAAGCAGAGGTAGATCTATGAACAGATGACTGATTCTCGATGTAACATGCTATACAGTGGTTGTGTGCCGTGCTGGTGGTTCCATCATGAGTCCACTGTGATAAGCCTGGGTGGCCTTAACCTTGAAACTCTACACAGTGAAGGAAAATATATCATGTGGAATCAAAGCCTTGGTATCTGGGGATGAGGGAAGTGCAGCTGTGGAAGTTGAATGATTGATCAATCACTGGAGTTTGCATGGACTTTGACAGCCTGAGCAGGACCTGGAGGTAAGGGGTGGTGGATGGTGTGTGTAGTCTTTGGAAGTTTGATATGGATCTAGAGATTGGGTTTTCAGCTGGTTAAAGTTTGGTGCCTTATTGAAAAGTTAGGAATAGGAAAGATAAAATCTTTGATCAGGAATTTCAGAGCTGTTCTGGGATCAGAATGTCAGGGGAATCAAGTGGCCATAGGGTCCTGAGGTCCGAGAGCTCAGGAGGCTGGTGACCCGAGCTTCTGGGGAGCTGTTAGGGATCAACTTCAGGGCAATCAGCAGTAGGGTCAGTAACTGAGGAGAGATTCATGGCTGGTATGGTACTGTTGGGCAAGAGGTGCCAGACTATAAAAGGTTAAGTAATGGAGTTCAATACAATCCCAATCCAGAGTAGCATTATTAAAGCATTCCTGTCCCATGAGAACCTGATGATGGATGCTCCTAGGACAATGTGAATGCATTTCCCTGGCTGCCACACTTGGAATGATGTCGGTTGATGTGCCATTAGACCCAGAAGCACAGCACATACCATGAAGGGTACTGTCAAATTTCTGGGGTGATGTGAAACAAATAGGAAATGGGCATTGTAACCTTTCCCTCTGGATCCATCTTTATTTCCATGGTGCTAAAATAAACAATGTGCCATGAACAAATTTTTAAACCTTTGCCTTTTATTAGATCAACCAACTTAAACCTTCCAATACAAGTGTCACTAAGCAGTACTTGCCTGCACGTTCCAGCAGATTTCTTGCCATTCCCACAGTCTTTGCTCCCCCCGTCCCTTCTGTCCATTTTCTCTCTCCTTTTGATCTACCAAGTTCCTCCTACATCAAAACCAGCCCCCATCACCCTGTTTGTTTCCCCCTCCTCCATTCACTTCATCTGCCCATCACCTACACACCCCTTCCATTGGGTTCCCTCTCCCCACTGTTCCCATCTGCCTACCACACCTCCCCTATTTGGTTCCATGCTCCATCTTCTTCTCCTATGATCTTCCATCATCTGTAGCCCTTTGTCACCTCCACTTATCACTCTCAGCCCCTGTCACTATTTCCACTCTACCCTCCTCCATCTGCCTATCACCTCTCCTCACCTGGATCCACGTATCACTTGCTAGCTCTTGTGCCGCCCCCCCCCCCACCCCCACCCCCACTTCCCTTCGCCTCTTTATACTGGCTATCTCTGCTCTATTCTTTCAGTGCAGATGAAGGGTCTCGACCCAAAATGTTGACTGTTCATTTCCCTCCACGGATGCTGATTTCTTCCAGCATCTTGTTTGTTACTTCTTGAATAAGCTTTCCTTCTCACATTTTTTGTGATTTTTTTTATTTCAATATTATTGTACAACATCAAATTAATTTTCATATAAGTATGCTGCATTTCACTTTGACAAATGAGGCTTTTTAGGAAAATGAATTACATTGATAAGGTATTTTATATTCTGAGTCATTGGCAATAGTGAAATATCTCAAACTAGGACAGAGCAGAAAAGTAATGTCAGTGTGGCTGTGATTATCAAACAGTCATTGGCAATAAGGGTGATACCTTGCTACTGGGGCAGAGTTAGAAAAGTTAATGCAACTTTTAACAGTCTATGTTTTCAGGCATGATTTTTGCTGAACTAAATTCTGATCTCAACCTTCAAATTGAAGCATTTTACACATAAATGTACAGATGGTTTAAAATGCACATCATAACAATCCAAATCACACACTGCATCAAATATTATAGCCCGACAATATTTGGTTATTGTTAGTAAAAATTTACATTGTGAGGATTGTATTGCCAGACTCTCTCCCCTTGGTGAAGGGAGATTTTGAATTGTGGGGGCAGTGAGTAAATAGTCAATTTGGTCTTGGTGAGTGGTGTGACATTGAGAGGCTCATTCTTTCTTTCAATGACAATGAAAGCCCATTGACCAGAAACCTAAGCATTTACCCTTGGGTCATGCCTGCCAGACTGCTTCCAAGTCTGGGGTCTCAAATGGATCAGTACTTTGACCAAACGTGAGGCCCTGGAAGAGTGGGCAGTAGAGTCACAAACAGAGCTGAACTGAGCTGAGGGATATATAAAGGTGGTGGGAGCAGTGGCAGAGATTGCTTCTCATGGCAGGGAAGTACATTCTACACCAGTGGCCCTGTGTTTGTGTATAAGCAGGCACGGGCACAAAATAAAGCAATTCTGAAGGACCCATCAGCCTTAATTGTAGAGCCCAAGGTGGGCTGAGCAGGGAGGCAAGCTCCCTCTTGCCTCCTCCATTAGCCCTGTTTGTGTCTGGGGTGCAGAAAAAGGCTTGATGAGATGCCCTCTCCTCAGATGAAAGACCAAAGCACCCTTTCAAAAGCACACATTTTATTTTCAGATCTTTGCAAGTCTAAGTCTTTGATTGTGGGATAAATCCCTGCAGTTAAGCACCATTTCTGCCATTGATCAGGGGAGATTGGACTGGATTCAGTGATTTCCTTGATACATGCAGACCCAAAGCAGCTGGGTTCCAACATTCAGAGCATCTGGCCTTAATAAAGTTGGTAGAGTGGATCATGAAGAGTCTACCTCTAACATTACATTCAACTCTGACAGAAACAGTATGGCTCTACACTCCTAATGCTGTTTGAAGATGCAGGTCAAAATCCGAATAGTTGTGGAAGCTGTTCTGTTTGGTGCTGCTGCTGTTGATTTCTGTGCATGCTTTCAAATAGGGGAACCTTTTATTTGCAACACTGATTAAATGTTCTCTGAACTTTGTACCCACAAAAGCGTAAAAGAAAGGATTTAGACAGCAGTGGAAATAAGCAATGCTCCGGCAAATGAAATATGCGTAAAGCAAGCGATTCTGTCCAGTGCAGGTTGAAACGGATAGAACCTGTAGATCAGACAAGGAAAATATGAAAAGAATTATATTGTAAGGTGCCCAACACAAAAAGAACACCATCACAATACAAAATATAACTTTCACTGTTTTGTGCTTCCTCCTAGCTTTACACTTAACAACAGTATTGAATATTTTATAGTAAGATAACACAATTACAATGAAAGGGATTAAGAAGAACAAGATGTTTTGCTGATAATACCCTGATAGTTGCCATCTTAGTTCACTCCCCTTTGGATAGATACTTCCACAGGAAAAGCTTTGATCTACGCTGACTATGATATCTGCAAAGATCATTTCAGGAACTGTGGCCAAGATACTAATGCACCAAGCTACCAAACAGGCCACCACACCATAGTAGAGCTTTCTGATTCTCAAAGCAGGCAGAGCATGAACCACTGCAAAGTATCGGTCCACAGTCATCAATGTCAGCAGCAGGATCCCACTGTAGTAACCAACAAAGAAGATCAAAGTGATTATTTTGCACATGGCCTTGCCGAAGATCCATCCGTGTGTATGTTCCACCGTCCAGAATGGAAGTGAGCAGGTAAAAAGCAGATCAGAGGTGCCCAGGTTCAAAATAAAGATGTCTGTTATGGTTTTCGGCTTCTCGTATTTCACCAGGATCCACAAAGCTAAAATATTCCCGATTAGGCTGAAAATAAAGATAAGGCTGTACAAGGCCTGTGTAAGTATTGATCCAAATAAATTAACATGAGAGTTGTCACAAAAATAAACAAAATCTGAGTAATCCACAGTGTAGTTTGAATTATAATCATAATCATAAAAAGTACTGTTGTCTTCCATACTTTATGAATGATAGTTGTCTGGGTCCAAGAGTGATGAATTTCTAAATGGTAATTTTTTTTTCCATCAGAGGCTGCAGAGGAGGATAAACAATAAGATTCAGTGTGCATTTGGTAAAACAGTACAAGTAAAAAAATTCAGGTTCAGACATATAATTTCTTATATTCTCACTCCTCCGTTCCAAAGTTTGAGGAAAGACTGAAGGTGCACTGATGCAGATCAGGACTTATGCTACAACCATATGCCAGCCTTCCACCAAGACACATAGTTTCTCCCTAATACCTTCCTTTAACTCTTCTTCTATGTGAGTATATCCCCCGTCCCCCTAGATTTCAACTGCTCCCCTCTACCCCTCACTCAGATGTTTTGTCCTGGCCAATGTGGGAGGAAAGAGCGGGTTAAAAACTTCCGTAAGCAACATGATAAAGGCTAATCTAGTACAACAGAGCTTAGATAAAGGCTTTGTATTCAATCCAGCAAAAATAAGTTCAGGACTAACCTTAGGTGATTCATCTTCAAATAATAATGTTCAAATGTTCAAAACCCTTTGGATGTTTTAGGATCAGCCGATTGCCTTCCTTGTTTGCAAGAATCTTTTGAGACTAGTTCGGAACTCAGTGATGTACTTAGCAGATGAAGTCGTCAGCTAATTTGCAATCACACTATAATATTGCAACTTAATCTGGAAACTAAAAAGGGGAAGTATCGAAGCATGATGCATTTTAGAGAACTTAGTTTTGGAGCCACAGCATTTATGGAGTATAAGAAAAGTACTTTTTTTATTGGGCTGGCTTTCTTCTCCCAATTCTAGACTCAACATCCTGTGGTAACTCTTTCAAAATTCTGGAAATTAATCTGAAATTATCCAACATGCTAGAAGTTAACTTGCATCTACCACTGGGGCAACAATTTATGACATCGCTGTCACTAAAGTGCTGCTTGTCTCCATTACATAGATTCTGCTCCTTAGGATTTTGTTGAGTCATTTAGCATCAGATGGATGTTTTCAAAACCTTTTGAAGGGTACTGAAGAACTTCCCAGCAAGTTTAAAATGGTCTCCTTTTTGATCTATATTCATTGCTATCTGCTTTCCTACAGAGGGACAACCCTTCCTTTATGTACAACATGAAAAATGCTTTTACAGTTTCACTAGATTAGGTACATAAGGGGATTTTTCTCCCAAATCACTAAGTTCATAGTATAGTTTACAGCTCATTTTCAGAGCTGTCTATTGTCAGGAGTTGCCCAGCGTCATGCCTCTCATTGCTATCATTCAAACCTATGTATCTTTTTCACGATACTTTCACTCTTCATATATCAACTTCATTCAGATTTGAAACAACCCATCAGTTACTTTACATCGAGCAGTATACCATCCACGTTCGTGCCCTTTATCTCACCACTAATCACAGATCCTTCATTCTGTGACACTTCTTAGTGCCTCCATTATTCCAGCAACCTGCTCGGTGATAGCCTGGCTTATGGGGTAACAAGGATTATTTGCTAAGGATGTAGTTATGGAGCAGAGCCCTCCTACACCAAGCCCCACTCTTCCACAGGGAACAGTTAATCAAACAACTGGTCCCTGCCCACAAGCAGTGCTTCCACTGTCTGGAAAATTCCTGTAGATCACTGCAATGCTGAGTGAACATTCAGATTAGTCAATGCCTGCAGTGTGCCATTGCTGTTGGCACCACCTAACCTGAGTACTAACATGTGCAAGAGAAGCAGAGGAAGGTAAAGAGGAGGAGGAAGGGGCAGTGGCTATCAAAACCCCCAGAGATGACTGCGTTCAGGCCTGTCCAACTAAATCAGTCCTCGCATTCCCATTCACCAACAGTCCCATCATCCCATAACCATCTGAATACTTCCCTTCATTTCAAAGTTAAGTGCAATGTTCTCAACTCATTTTGAATACAAACGCTGACCAAATCTTCATCAAAAGAGACAAACTGATCAGAAAAATCATGAAAACACTTTCGAATGTATAACTGATCAACCTCGTGCAAGTCTTTTGTACCTCATGTCTTCCTTTCCTCAGTTCCACCAGCATCTTGTTTGTTGCTCCAGATTCCAGCATCTGCAGTCTCTTGTAGCTTTCTGTTCCCACCCGGGTTCACCTATAAAGTTTATTTTTTCAAGTGGCTACAGCTTGGGGTGTGTAGGCTACTGAGTGTCCATGAGAACTGTTCAAATGCCTTTGGATGATCATTTCAAGCTGCTCCAGAGCTAGAAGATGCCACTGGTCTAAGCTATAGCAGTCTGGTACACCTGCCTGCATCACTTACAGGGCAGAGGGACTATAGGAGAAGCTGTCATCATGGGAGAGGAGAATGTGAATCCATCACCTCCAATCTTTTGGGGTAGTACCACAGCTCTTCGAGAACTCTGCTGAAGGAAAGAGCTTTGTTAAAGCTATTTTTTTTCTCATGTATTTTCAAAACCAACTGAACTTCCATGACAGTGCTATGAGTTGCCAAACTAGCCTTGTAAGCTTCAAATCAGCAACTGGCCATTAGACACTTCATCACAATCACATTAGTGGGTTCTATGATGGAGCTGACCACTCATTTAACTTTGAGAAGAATGGCCTTCATACTCTGTATAGTCTTTACAAAAGTTTAAAGTGAGCTCCTTCACCTTCTTAAAAATAGTCTGGAAGCTCGCTGGGAGGCTGTCCAGTGTACTCAGCATTTCTTTGTAGAAGCTTATCAGCCTTCTTACATAGCCTGAGTCTTCCAAGGAAGTATGTGAGATTCCTATAATGGAACAGACATGTGTGGTCTCACTGTCTGACAATCTACCAGTTGTGATATCCTACCCTTCATTTCCATGCCATCAATTCCAAGGTTCTCCTTAGCCACCAACCTGTTTGCAAACTTGGCATCCTGTTTGCTCCTGAGCTGGGTTTCTAATCCTATATTCACATGATCAAGTTGACTGCCTATCTCCACCTCTGTAACATTGCCTGCCTCCATGTTTATCTTAGTCCTCTGCGGTGGAAACTACTGCAAATGCTTTATTACCTTTGGACTTGTCAGTCAATTTCAAGTTCCATAAAGAAAATGTTAGTCTGCCTCAAGTGTATTAACTCAATGCTTACTATCCTACAATATGTCTTAGTCCATCAATGCCTCAGCTTAAAAATTCTCATCCTTACATTCAAATTTCTGTATCTTGTCATCCTCTCTCTTTTTCTATAACCTTCTACAGTGTTACAATATATTAGAATTCTACAAATGTTGAACTTTACACACTTTTACCTCCACTGTTTTGTGTGCCTCACAATTGATAGGTGAATCTTTTCCCATCTTTGTCGCTTTAGTTCTTCCTTCTACATCTCTCCTCTCCTTTAAGATAGTGTTTACAACCACTCTCTTTGACCAAGTTGTAGACATCCGAGCTGATACCTTCCATTTTGTTTTGGTTTCAATTTTTATTTAATCACACTTCTGTAAAGTATCTTGTGATATTTTATTATTTCATAATGCATATAAATGTTTCTTATTATTATCATTGTTGATGAAATGATGTAAAGATAATGAAGCGATTAAAATGTAATGTCATGATGTATGAATGACTGAGGTAAGGTGCAGGTAAAGATGCACTATGTGATAGGTAAATGATGTTGTGCCATTTAATGGAAGGTTCAATTAATTATCAATGGCAAGGCAAATGCACAATGTGCGGTTGAATAACTTAATGCATGGTTAATGAGTAAATGAGCACTGAAAATAAATAGCATGACATTGAACAGAATAATGTACTATTAAAATAACCAGCTGTTCAATAAAATAACTTACAATTTAATGAAATAATTACCAGTAAATGTGACAAATTATAATTTCTATATATATTTTAATAATTATTTAATAAACGACATGCAGTAAATGAGATCATGAACAGATTCAATGATCTGTAATTACAGAGGCAGTGCACTAATGACAGTGAATGGTTAATGCCATAAAATCAATAAAATATAGTGAAGTAGCATAACATAAAGCAATACAAAAACAAAAAGTTAATTTCAGTTTAATGAGATAAAGCACACTTTGATGAGATGAAAGTGCCACATTCCTTCAGTACAATGGTTAACTATAACCTTGATTATATTCTCTGGTCTCTAGGTAGGACCTTGAAATGGCAATATTTTAGCAACATTTGTATCTTGCTGTATTATGATTAAAATGGTCAAACTGAAATAAAATTAGCTTACAAAAAACCTACTTGAAAGTACAGCAAGTTTGTCATTTATGGATCAGTTTTCAGGATTAGTTTTCAGGAAGGCCAACTGACGCAATAAAAGAGGAGTTACCGTACAACTTATCAATTGTATGGTGATTCTATGTCTTCAAATTTTAACAGATCTTTATCCTATTACCCTGGTAAGTTTGGCATGTGAGTAGAGTGGGGCAGAGCCCATCCCAGCACTTGAGTCAATTTATGGAAAGTGTGAAAGCAGCTGACTACAGAAGTGAAGGGTCAGCCAGGCTAGAATGCAAAGAGGTATTCTGCTTACATAGAATTAATTAGGATAAATAGTGCAGAAGCAGGACACTCAGCCCAACCAGCCCATGTTTTCTTTCATTCTCCACTTAAGCCTCCTCTGTCTTTCCTCATATGAATCTATCAGCAGTACCCTCTGTTCTATCCTCCCTCAAGCACTGTTGTCCATCCTCCACTTATTCCTTCTACTCCTTGGGTAAAGAAGTCTCTTCTGACTTACGTTTTGGATTTCTTTGTAGCTATCTTATATTGATGGCCTCTAGTCCTGCTCTTCTCAAGTGGAAACATTTTCTCTGCATCCCCTCTTTTAAAATCCTTCAGAATTACGAAGTATTATAATACACGAGTTTCTGCTGCACAACGTATTGTACAGATGAATAGAGGCCCAGCACCTTCCAGTATAAATAACCTTTATCATGGTGCCTTGTACAAGAATTGGCTTTGACCCAGCTAAATTGATGTATCCATTTTTGGTCCTTTGATGAATGCTGGGTGTTGCAACATACACAAAATGCATTCAAAGGAGGGGGCCTAGAAAGATCTTTTAATTTAAAGCTGTTATCGTGATAGGAATCAAAGAGTAATTAACCAGAATTTTTTCCCCTGAATTGCCTAAGATTTTCATAATTTTATTTCTTTCTTTGAAGGTTGCATGATTGGTAGGGGAAAGATATTGGAATGCATAATGATTCGTTGCCACATGATAGTTTGGGATCAGTTCATCTTTGGATTTTTTTTTACATTACTGCAGAGACTAGCTATCAAAACATTTAGTTCTTCATTCTTTCTTTCCCTGTATTTGTCTCTCTGTATTTTTCCCTCTATATTATTCTCTGTCTATGTTTCCCTCTCTCTCTTTGCTTATCTTTCATTCCTTTCACTGACACTACTGAATTCAAAAGATAACACTGCAGAGAAGAGTCACCAGGATGAGACTAGAAAAGCTAGGTTTGCTTCCCCTGGATCAGAAGAGGTTAAGAGGGAGAATTAACTGGGGTATATAAAATTAAGAGGGGTATACATAGGGTAGAACTGCAGGAAACTGTTCCCCATATCTGAGGTAGACAAAACTAGAGGACATAGATTTAGGCTAAGGCATAAGTGATTTAGAGGGGATCTAAGGGGGATCCTTTTTACCCAAAGAGTGGTGAATATCTAGAATACAGTGCATGAGAGAGTGGTGGAAGCAGAGTTGCTGACAGCATTTAAGGAGGAACTAGATGAACACTTGAGTTGCCTAGGCATACAGGCCAACTTCTGGAAAATGGGATTAATACGAATGAATACCCACTAGTCAACGTGGTTTTAGTGGTGTGAATGACACATTTTTGTGCTGTCTGGCTCTGTGACTCAATGACTCTGACTCCATAAGACTTGAATTTATATTTATATTCAGGAAGGCGAAGTCAGGAGAACACACACCAGTCCTCATTGAGGGGTCAGCAGTGGAAAGGATGAGCAGCTTCAAGTTCCTGAGCATCAACATCTCAGAGGATCTATCCTGGGCCCAACACATTGATACAATCATGAACAAGGCACGCCAGCAGCTCTACCTTGAGGAGATTTGGCATGTCACCAAAGATTCTTGCAAATTTCTGCAGATGTATGGTGGAGAGCATTCTGACTGGTTGCATCACCACCTGGTATGGAGGCTCCAATGCACAGGATCAGAAGAGGCTTGTAGACTCAGCCAGCTCCAGCACAGCCCTCCCTGCCATTGAGAACATCTTCAAGAGGTGGTGCCTCAAGAAGGAGGCATCCATCATTAAGGACCCTCATGATCCAGGACCTGCCCTCTTCTTGTTACTACTATCGGGGAGGAGGTACAGGAGCCTGAAGACCCACACTCAATTTTTTAGGAACAGCTTCCTTCCCTCTGCCATCAGATTTCTGAATAGTCCATGAACACTACCTCACCATTCCTCTTTTGCATTATTTATTTGTTTTTGTGACTTATAGTAATTTTTACATCTTGCACTGTACTGCTGCCACAAAACAACAAATTTCATGACATATGTCAGTGATAATAAACCTGATCCTGATTCTGACCCTTCAAGAAACAAGGGCTTCAAAAGTATTATGATCAATCACATGCTGTTGTAATAAAGAAAAACACGGCAGCCAAACTACCTCAGCAAGTTCTCACAAGCTGCAATGAGGTATATGCATATACAATCAGCTTTAATCATGTTTGAAAGATAAGTATCGAACAGCCACTGGCAAACTCTCCTGCTGTTACTCAAAAATTTAGCCATCTGAAATGATACATGGACTTGGATTGATGTCTCCTGCAGAGACTGACATCTCTGATAATGCAGCACCACTCTGCACTACACTATAGCATTGTACTGAGAATCAACCTGGATTATGTGCTCATGTCTGGAATGGAACTGGAACCCTTAACCATCTGATTTAGAAACAAATATGCTGCTGCTAAGCCAATGCTGACCTATCCACGTAAGCTCTGTGACCAAACTAAATATGTAGCAGTTGGTGTGAATATATTTCACAAGGACTGGGTGTTTATTGAAATGTAATGGATTTGAATGGGTTACTTGACCCTATCAATGGCCAGAGTAGATGAAACTCAGAATGGATGATTGGATTCAATCTTACTAACTTTAATTAGTTATATTGGTTCTATGCCACTTAATTTGGTACATTTGAATTTCTCACTGTAAATGGCAAGTTTAGATCCACTGAGCTGTAAATGGTTCGATTGGATCTATCTCATTGTAAATGACCATACAAAATCTCATTCTGTAAATGGCCAATTCTATCTTGTACTGGTTTCTTAACAAGTTAGGAATTAGATTGTGTTAAAGCCAGAAGAATTAGAATAGTCATGTGAATTGCTCAGATGACGACTTCTGAGACTGTACTTCGATTGCTTATTGATATTTTTTAAAGGAAGGTATGTGCTTATCGTTCTCTTTAAATGTTTCCTGAACTTTGTTCCCACTAAAGCATAAAAGAAGGGATTAAGACAACAGTGGAAATAAGCAATGTCCCGACAAATGTAATATGCAAAATAGAGATGGTTGCTGAACTCGCAAGAAACGACTGTTAAGGTATTGAGGTCATACAAAGACAGCAGGAAGATGACCACATTATAAGGTGCCCAACAAACAAAAAACACTGCCACAATACAGAAGATAATCTTCACTGCTTTGAATTTCTTCCGAGCTCTGCATTTAACAACAGTGTTAAGAATCCTGTAATAACAATACACAATAACTACAAAGGGGATCAAGAAGAACAAAAGATTTTGTTGATAACATTGCACCAATTGCCATATTTGTTCATTCCCCTTTGGATAGATACTTTCACAGGAAAAGCTTTCATTCCAATGTACAACATCAGAAAATATCATTTCTGGGACTGTGGCTAAGATACTAATGCACCAAACTACCAAACAGGCTACCACACCATAGGAGAGCTTTCTGGTTCTCACAGCAGTCAGAGGACAAACCACCACAAAGTATCTGTCTACAGTCACCAATGTCAGTAGCAGGATACCACTGTAGTAGCTGACGAAGAAAATCGAACTCATTATCTTGCACATGGCCTTGCCAAAGATCCATCCGTGTGTATGATCCACAGCCCAGATTGGAAGTGAGCAGGCAAAAAGCAGATCAGAGGTGATCAAATTCAAAATAAAGATGTCTGTTGTAGTTTTCAGCTTCTCATATCTCATCAGGATCCACAAAACTAAAATATTGCCGATCAGGGTGAAAATAAAGATAAGGCTGTACAAGACTTGTGTAAAAATTTCTCCAAAATAGATGGCTTCATTATTTTCACATAAGGAAAAAAAATAAGTATAGTTATAATTATCATAGCTTTCATAGCTATAATAATCAAGGTAGGGTATTGTAGATGACATCTTTGGAGTCTTCAATCACAACCCTGTAAGACCATTCCTAAATGAAAATGGAAAACAAATCTCTTAACAACATCTTCAAAATAAAAGCACAAAGTGAGCATTAAAAATTCAAAATGTACTTTGAATTTGTAAATCTAACAGTAAAATATTTAGCAATTCTTCCTGCACACTTTTGCATAAAAGCTACAAGAAAAAATAGCAAGTATTTTCCCTTCTAAAGAATTCTGAAAAAAGCACATGCACTAATTAGTCTTCCTGCATTCTGAAGATCAGGACTAAACTTCATTAAGAAGTTTCCCTAATGAAGTATAAGCACAACTTTTGCATTGAATCTTTCCTTCTGCAGTTCACTTCCATACTAAATCTTTCCTTTATTTGTAGTCTTCTCTGCCAAGATACTAGCCTCAGCAAATAACATTTGTCATTGCCTTCTCTTCCAAAAGATGTGCCTAAAATGATTAAGAGACTTCGCAAGATTTACATGCAGATTTTTAAATGGCTTATTCATGGTAAGTGTTGAATATGTAGTTTAGAAGTGATAATTTTGAGATTCACTTTAAAGAACATTTGAAGTGGCAACCTCAAAACTTTTGCTCCCAGTTGTTTGCAGAAGAGGAAGAAATCATGACCATTACCAATTACCAAGGTCAAATGATGAGGTTTAGAAATTGCATCAATTTCTTGACGACATCCTACAACCCTGCATTGAACATTTTATGAGATTCTTGGCTGTTTCAGCTGGAATTTCTGGCAGCTAGGAATTATCTGGGAATATTAGGAAAGTTCTGTAACCAACACAAAAATAACAGAGGTTCCATAATTTTCCATTTATGAATCAGAATTTAGTCCTCTGGTATAATCTGGAAATGACTATTGTTTCTTCAAACAAAAAAAACATAGGTAAAAGTGGAAAGTGCTGGAAATACTCAGTGCTCACTTGATGAGCAATTCCAGCACTTACTGTTTTCATTTTGGATTTCCAGCTTCTGCAGTTTTTTTTATGAACACCTAAGATAAACAAGTTTTAGATTAACACAGATTGATACAAAAATAGAAGAACTCCATTCATATTTCATTGGTCTTATCATTTTTCAGGATCTGTGCATTGCTGGCCAGGCTAGTATTTATTAGCTATTCCCACTTTCCCTTGAGAAAGTGTAGGTGAGCCAACTTTGAGTTCACTAAAGTCCTTCTGATGCTCTCACATTACTATTGGATAGAGATTTCCAGTGTTTAGATCCAGTGTCGAAGGCACAGTGATATATTTCCAAATTATGCTGGTGTGCGACTTGGAGAGGAACATACAGATTGTGGCACTCACGTGAACTTTCTTGACCATCGCATTTACAGGTTTGGTGGGTGCTGCCAGAGTAGCCTGCCTGCAGTGCACTCTGTAAATTGATGGTCAAGAGTGAAGGATGATGCACCCCAGTCAAGTGGTTGCCTTGTCCTGTACAGTGTCTAATTCTTGAGTGTTGTTGGAGCTACACTCATCTAGGTAAGTAAAAGTTGTTACATCACACTTGTGACTTGAGTCTTCTAGATGTAGTGTCAGGTGGTGTGTCACTCACCACAAGATTGCTAGTCTCTGATCTGCTCTTGAATTCACAGTATTTACATGGCTGGTCAATAGTGGTTTCCTGGATGTTGGTAGTGGGGATTTGGTGATGGTAATATTCCTGAATTTCAAGAAATTCAGACTCCGCCTATTGAGATGGACATCGCCAAGCACTTCTGTGGTGCAAATGCTACTCACCACTTATCAGCCTATCCCTGCATGTTGTATAGGTCTTGCTGCATGAAAACTCAGGCTGCCTTATTCAATGAGGAGTTGCAAATGGAATTGAACATTGTGTAATCGTCTCCAAATATTTTTTACTTTTGACCTTATGGTGGAAGGAAGGAGGGTCTATGCACAGATGGGTTAATTGGCCAGTGTAAAATTGCCCCTAGTGTGTAGGTAAGGGTAGAATATGGGGGGAGTTGATAAGATTGTGAGGAGATTTAAAAAATGGGATTAATGTAAGATCAGTGCAAATGGATGGTTGATTGTCAGTGTGGACTTGGTGGCTGAAGAGCCTGTTTCTGTGCTGTCTCTCTCAAATTTACATCTCTTACTAAGAAAACTTGCAAAGCATAACAAATAATCATTATATCCAAGGGCCATGTGCACATTTTGCAAGTAATGCATATTCTAAAGTATATAAAAAACTTAAATGTCTTTGTCTCAAAAATGCAGATTAAAAACATAACTAGCTTCCTTTCAAAGCCGTTACTTCATATAATCAATGTAGCCTGTTGTCTTCCAAGTAGCACATGTAAGCATTGTTGATTGTTTTTCTACAGTAGATGGAAACATTTTGAAGAGGATGCCTACAGATGCCAAGTGAATGAAAAGGGGAAATGAAAATCAAAAAACTGCAAAAGCTGGAAATCTGAAATAAGCACAAGAAGTTTTGAATGCACTCAGCAGGTCACACAACATCTGTGAAAAGAAAAACAAAGTTAACAGAATGGGAAGGGGAATTGATTAGAATTCCAGTTTTCCCTGTAATTTTGGAAGCCTCAGAGAACAAGTATCCTGTTGATAATTTTCCCCATTTGTGCTGATCCCTTACCAATGTTAAGTCAAGAGGCCGGGAAAGACTCTACCAAAGTTATTAGTGCCTGTGTATCCCATGACCTTTTCCCAATGTTTGGAAGCTATTTCCAGGCAAATAATGTATTTAAATGCATTAATACAAGGGAGAATTAAATTTAATTCCCGCACTGCTACAGTTACTTTGCTTAAAAGATATAAAATATTTTCCAGCAAAATGAATATCATCCTTAATCATGAAAAGCACTGTATTAGTGCAAGTATCTTTCTTACTAAATGTTTTAGATTCACTGCAACTATTTTGAAATACATTTGTGTTTAAAATACAACAGTGAAATAGCAATGTGCTATTCATGTACTTTCCATTCTAAAACATCTTTCCTTTAAATTGGACTTGTGAACTGTGAAAGTATTTTCCCTTGAAATTACATGTATGGTACTTGACAAAATATTCCCTGCAAAAGCATGCATCCAAATCTAACCGGTGCAGGTTCAGTTATTGCCAAATCTGAAATATTCGGTAGTACAAATCCAAACTTCACTATATGTTTCCTGTATAAATAGCAGATGTGAACATTGCAAATGTCTTAAGTAAATTGGTCATTTTTTTTTTTACTGTCTTCATTGCCATGTTTCTTCTATTCTAAATCTTGCCAAGATTTTTGTTAAAAATTAAAAATACAACTCTTGTCAGCAATTTTCTCTTTTAATATGCATGAATCAATAATGAGATGTTCAACTCTGGAAAAAGTATACTCTAATTTTGACAAGCACTTTACCTTCAGAAGTACATGCACATGCTTTGCCAAGCAGTTCTTCACTCAAATGCCTTTTTAAGTGACTTTTAAACTACTTGTCAATTACCATACTTTCTCAATCTCTACTCTTTCTAAAATACATATGAAACTCTTCTGAATTACCTAACCTTATAATGCACATCGTCAGATCGGTCCCCCTTAAAGTGCACATAAAACATTTACCATATATAACTTATAGTCCAAAAGTTGTGACTATGTTAGAAGGAAGAATGTTACTTCAGGTAATTTAGAAGTGCAAGTTCTTAGTAATGTTAATATACCTATTTTAGAAAGATAGAAATTAAAGTACATGCATGCCCTGTTTCTATGGTTGCACAGGACAACTCAGTCAAATATAAGTGTCTCTGGATTACTTATGGCAACCTGGACAGGCGACTTTCTTTCTCGAATGCAGGCTCATAACTTTCCATTTTTCTAAAATTAACATGTATACATTCCTTTTAAAGTACATGCGGAAACATGATATTTTTTTAATCTGTTGATATTCCCTTTGACAAATGTTGGACAAGACCTTATTTTATAATGGACAGGTGTAAATGCGATTAAGTCCTTACATACCCTGCCAGCAAAGTCAAGTCCTTTTTGCCAAATAAGTAAAAAAATGCCCTTGAACATTAACAAATATCTTCTCTAAGGTCTACATGCAAAATGTATCCAATATTTCCCATTCTAGGGTGCACATTTAAATTCTATCAAACTTCTGTACAACATTCACCACCTTTGACAGTAATATTCCCTGCTAATGGATTCTGCAAATCTTTCAAGCAACCCCAAGGACAAAGAACACAAACAAATAAATGACTTTCTAAAGCACACCTAAAGATGTTTACACTTCTCAATTACATGCAAGATATTGCAAAGTTCCTTCAATGACAAAGTAGGTGTGCCATTTTTATTGAGTATACCATTTATGAATAAGATACATTACATTCTAAATCATACTTCTAAACCTGATTAGCATCTACTGTAACTGCATACAAGCAGTGCCCATATTAATCTTGTTAAGTTTCCTACTAAACAAAGCATAGAAACTTCTTCCTCCAAAGTAAACAGACACCAGAAACTAGGTATCTTCCCTTCTGAATTACACATACAACTCTTCATATACGTCTTTTCATCCAACTTACACCTTCATTTTTGTATCAAGTACTACGAAAGTAAACATTCAAATGCAGACAATTCTTGCCTCCTTAAATACAAACCTTGTCAGCATAGTCCCTTCTTTAAAAGTAAAATAAGTGTACTTTCAATGTGAATCTTTTTAAGGCTTCCTATTTTCATGAGCTCAGCAGAACCAGACCCACCAGTAAGGAATAAGGAAATGACAAACTTTTTCTCAACCTACTTTTAGGAGAAAAGCAATTAAATGCCACTGCTGGAAATCTGAAAGAAAACAGAAGTTCCGAGTATTTACCATATCAGGCCACATCTCAGAGAGAACCAATAAAAGGACATCAACCTGAAACATTAATTCTGTTTCCCTCTCCATAGGTGCTAACTGATCTGTTGAGTACTTCCAGCTTTTTGGGTTTTGAGTTAAAACTTTAAAAGATGCTTGATAATAGAATAAAAATGAATTTTAAAAAACACAAATAAATTTACCTTATCTTGATGTATTTATCTTTAAACATAAAACATTGAACATATAACAGTAGAACACAGGAACAGGCCCTTCAGCTCACAATGTCTGTGCTGACTATGATGCCAATTTAAACTGCACATCTGTCTACACATGGTCTATATTCCTCCATTCCATGCCTGTTTATGTGTCTTTCTAAATGCTTCTTAAACATTGCTGTCATATCTGCTTCCACCACTTCACCTGACAGCCCATTCCAGGCTCCTACCACTCTGGGGGAAAAAAAAAATCTCATGAATCTCCTTTAAAGTATCCCCACTCACCTTAGAGTTATACCCTTTAGTATTTGAGATTTCCACCCTGGGTAAAAGACTGACTATCTATCCTCTCTATGACTCTCATAATTTTATATACTTTGTTAGAGTAATGTATTGATACTTTTAGATTGAAAGGCATGCCGTTTTTATTACATTATGCATAAAATTGTAGTCAAATCTTCCATGTACAAGACATCGCCATGAGAAGATATCCCCTTACATTTATGGGAATTTGTACATTGACATCCTTATATTGTCTTGTAATAAATTATATTTCTTGTAATAAATAATCTTGTAATAAGTATTAATAGCAAAAATTCAAATGGAGTCCAATGAGGAATAATTGCAGATCTTCCTAATCGTGTACAGTGGCACCTAAATTGTCATGAAGGGAGAAGTGTTTGTAGAATAAGAAAGGGTGAAGAAAAAATGACGAAAGAGAAAATGGGAAACTGCATGACAACGGAGAAGAAAATTCACAATAAGTAAAAACAAAGAGTTGTGAACATTAACGACTACCAAAGAGGGAAATAGATCCCAAAAGAAGGGACAAATAAGGAAATGGCTGGTAATAAATTGATACTTTGAAGGTAGTGGAAAGGGGACAAAATGGGGAAATGTGGTAATTAAAGTGGAACCTGGAATGCAGTTAGTGTTAGAAAAACTGGACATGGAGTTTAGTGTGGGAGAGGAGACAATTTGGAAGCAGTGCTTTGGATGGATCAGGAACAAGAGGGGTGATGCAATGAGAGTGATCTGTGGGAGATCTTTTATAAGAGCAGAAAGCCAAATGTTAGAATGAACTTTAGAGAAACTAATTAAAAGAAACTGCCTGTTCACTTGTCTTCATAATTTTAGCTGCTCCCCTGAAGAGGTGCTTGAGCATCAAACCTGCCGATCTGAACTTGTTCTAGATCAGAGTACAAACAGGTATCGCCCCTGATTGCATCTACAGGGGACAGAAGAGTCAGTGAAATAACTACTGACCTTCAGAGTTCGTCAGCTGTGATGGAGGCTTTGATCTGAGTTTCCAGGAACTTTTGGCTGCCTTCAGACAGACAGCCTGATGATCTCTGGGTGTACAGATGCAGTGGAATGATGATCCCTGGAATAGATCTCCAAAGACTGCAATCTTACAAAGAACATGAAAATAGAACGTAGAACAGTACTGCCGGCCATGATGCCAATTTAAATTCATCCCATCTTCCTGCAGATGTTCTATATCCCTTCATTCCCTGCCTGTTTCATGTGCCTACCTAAATGTCTCTTTAATATTGCTATCGTATCTGCTTCCACTACCTCCCATGACAGAGTATTCCAGGCACTGACCACACTATGTAAAAAATTTGCCTTATAAATCTCCCTTAAATTTCCCCCTCACAGCTTAAAACTATACTCTCTAGAATTTGACACTTCCGTCCTGGAAAAAGGAATCTGACAATCCACCCTATCAATGTCTCTCAATTTTATATACCCCTCAATTTCTACCCCATACATTCTACACTTCACTTTCTACACCTCCCATTTTCCACCCCCCATATTCAACCCCTCGCATGCTGCACCTCACTTCGCAAGCATCATATTCTAACCTCACTTTGTACCCCATCTTTACATTCCTCACTTTTCACTCCTCACATTCTACCCCTTAATTTCAACCATTCACGTGCCACTTTTAACTTTATACCCCTCACTTTATGTCCCCAATCTTCCCCCCTCAATTTTCCATCTTCACTTTCTTCCCCTGAATTTCTTCAATGCACTTTATACCCCACACTTTCCACCACTCTCTCTACCCCTTATGTTCTTTCCACCCCTCACATTCTACACCTCACTATCTATACCTCACTTTCTTCCCCTCAATTTTATGCTTCTCTCCAAAGCCTCCACTTCCTTTCTGTAATGCAGCAACCAGAGGTGCACACAATCACCCAAATATGGCCTAACCAACATTTTGTACAGCTGTAACATGACTTACCAACTTTTATACTCAACACCCCAACCAATAAAGGTATGCATGCTGTATGCCTTCTTAGTTACGCTATCTACTTGTGTTGTCACTTTCAGGGAGCTATGGACTTGTACTCCAAGATCTCTCTGTATATCAATACTCCTGAGTCCTACCATTTACTGTATACTTACCTCTTACATTTGACCACCTTTGATCTCAGGTTCCCACCTGTTTTAAGAAGACCACTATCATCCTGGTACCGAAAAGCAAGGTAACATGCCTCAATGACTACCGACCAGTGGCTCTCACATCCGCCATCATGAAGTGCTTTGAGAGGTTGGTCATGGCACGCATCAACTCCAGCCTCCCAGACAACCTGGACCCACTGCAATTCACCTATCGCCGGAACAGGTCTACAGTGGATGCCTTCTCCCTGGCCCTACACTCATCTCTGGAGCATCTGGACAGTAAAGACACCTACGTTAGACTATTGTTTATTGACTACAGCTCTGCCTTCAATACAATAATCCCAAGCAAGCCTGTCACCAAACTCCGAGACCTAGGACTCAACACCTCCCTCTTTAATTGGATCCTTGACTTTCTAACAAACAGACCGCAATCAGTGAGGATAGGCGGCAATACCTCAGACACGATTATTCTTAGTACTGGTGCCCCACAAGGCTGCGTCCTCAGCCCTCTACTCTACACCCTATACACTCATGACTGTGTGGCCAGATTCTGCTCTTAACTCCATCTGCAAGTTTGCAGATGATACCACCATTGTAGGTGGTATCTCAAACAGCGATGAGGCGGAGTACAGGAAGGAGATAGAGAGCTTAGTGGAATAGTGTCACGACAACAACCTTTCCCTCAACATCAACAAAACGAGAGCTGGTCATTGACTTCAGGAAAGCAGGCCGTGTACATGCACCTGTCTACATCAATGGTGCCGAGGTCAAGAGGGTTGAGAGCTTCAAGTTCCTGGGAGTGAATGTCACCAACAGCCTGTCCTGGTCAAATCACGTAGATGCCACGGCCAAGAAAGCTCACCAGTGCCTCTACTTCCTCAGGAGGCTAAAGAAATTTGGTTTGTCCCCTTTGACTCTCACCAACTTTTACCGATGCACCATAGAAAGCATCCTATCTGGATGTATCACGGCTAGGTACGGCAACTGCTCTGCCCAGGACAAGAAACTGCAGAGAGTTGTGGACACAGCCCAGTGCGTCATGGACACCAACCTCCTCTCCTTGGACTGTCTTTACCTCTCGTTGTCTTGGCAAAGCAACCAGCATAATCAAAGACCCTACCCACCCAGGGCATTCTCTCCTCTTCCATCGGGTAGAAGACACAGGAGCCTGAGGGCACGTACCACCAGACTTAAGGACAGCTTCTACCCCACTGTGATAAGACTATTGAACAGTTCCCTTATACGATGAGATGGACTATGACTTCATGATCTACCTTGTTGTGACCTTGCACCTTATTGCACTGCACTTTCTGTAGTTGTGACATTTTACTTTGTACTGTTATTGCTTTTACCTGTACTACATCTATGCACTCTGTACTAACTCAATACAAATGCACTGTGTAATGAATTGACCTGTACAATCGGTATGCAAGACAAGTTTTTCACTGTACCTCAGTACAAGTGACAATAATAACCAATACCAAAGTGCAACACTTGACACTTGTCCAGATTAAACTGCATCTGCCATTTCTCTGCCCATATTTCCAATTGATCTATATCCTGCTGTATCCTTTGACAACCTTTGGCATTTCAGCACAACAATGCAAATCTTCCTTTGGTCCTCTCCTTTAGAGCATGACACCAGGCTGCTCATGTAAAAGCTCAAGCAATATTCCCAGAAGTAGCTACATTCCAGGACCATTACATGACAGGATTACCCCTTCCTCCCCATGAGCACAGGAACAGCCAAACTTTGGTTTATGGTTTTGACCTGAGAGAAGCAACAAAAATAAGAGTACACAAGGCACTTTTGACATTGCATGGGAACCATAGCATTAGGAAAGAATGTGTTCATTTCTATTCTTGTTGCAGTATGTGCACTCATGTTTTGTTTTACTATTCATGAAGGATAAAAATCATTGACACCTCTGCTTCAGTTTAACAAAATATACATTTGCAATTGTGTCAATTTCTTCACTGCTCTAATTTTATTCTGATTCATTCAATTGTATGGTAATTAGCATAATCAAGGAAGACAATGAGGTGCTGTTCTATATCCTCAGGTTACAACCACCCAACTGATGGACACCTGTAGACAGGAATATGCTCCCAAATTACTAAATTCAAAAGTCTGACTTGTTGTGTAAAAAAGTTCTTTTGGAATCTTAAAAATGGAGGACTCTAGACACAGACTTTGAATTTTAAAAATAGTTTAATCACAAAGGCAAACACGGGAACAGAATGAATGGGAACAGATGCACACTCACAGGGGACCGCAAACACGAGGGGGGAATCGCAACAAGGATGAGATACACACAATAAACAAGGTACAGTTTATCAAGGGATAAACACTTCAATGCCTGAATACCTTGACCCAAACAGGCATTGGCTCTAACACTCCCTGGAATCTGACTAAGACACTCCCAAACCACATGGTGGTGAACACTCTTACCAGTGGTCTCTGCAGCATTGTCTCACTATTCCTGGGGCAGTCAAGAGAGGAAGGGCTAGGAATGTGCAACACCCTTTATAATGCTGGAAGGCTGGGTGGAGCCCGACCAGATAATTTAGACAGGCCAATGGCTTGGAAGTCAAGGACAAAAGTGTTTACCAAGGCCAAAGGTGCTCTCCAAGGCCAATCCCTATGCTCACACCTGATGGGTGGGGTGGAGCCAAACCTTGATTGACAGTGGTGTCACTTCCGATCCGATAAGCATGCTGTCCTCTGACCAGAGGGGTCAGTGTTGTCACTGTCACATGACAGCCATGTGCTCTCATACTACACGTATGAACACCCATTAATTCCTACGAATGGCAGAACTAGTTCCCTCTCTCTCGACTTTTAGCAATTGTTCTTTCTTATTAGTCTTAAGTGGTTTTGATGTGATTCTTTACAGAACTGTCGAGATATAGTTACCATATCAAGTGATTTTTATTACAGAACTGTGGAGGTATCACTTGATCACCTTATCAAGTGATTTTTGTATATTTTCTGTCTTTGGACAAAATCAAATTAAGAACATCTGTAAAAACGGAACCCATTCATTACCCAGGGACAGCCTGCAATATTCATAGATGGGCACGATTTTAGAGTACTGGAACTTTATCTGTAGGTGAGGAATGAAAGAATTAAGGTACTATTGCAAGAGGAGATATACTGGAGCTTTAAGACTCAAATGGTCCACTTGAACACTTGTTTGGTAGAGTAACGTCCCTCATTCTGTCATCCCCTAATTCCCTTCAAGAAATCCTTAGCAAGGTTACTCCCTAAGGAAGCTTTGTCATCGTCAAGCCACTTGCTAATGATACCTTACCGCTTGAAGATCTCAGTAGGTGTCAAATGTCTATGGGCGGATGCTTCCTGACCGTGTCCAACGGGGACACAAAAGACTGCAGATGCTGGAATATGGAGCAAAATATAAACTGTCTGTCCGAATGGATCTCAAAAAGATGATGCAAGTGATTAATAGTTGTCCAGATGTGACAAAATGAGAACTGGAGGAAGTAAACATTGTTCTAGCTGAGAGTTCAAAACACTGCTAGGTTAACTTCTGTCGTGATGTATAATGACCCTCTACAAAGCCTTCTGCAGCTCAGGCTATCATTATTCACGAAAAAATAATCATTAGTTAAGTGATAAGATTTGGTTTGTACTAGTAGATAAGTAACCTGAGGGAGAAGCATCCGTGTTTTGACAGATTGTGCATGCTCATGAAGATTCTGTAGCTCTTTCAATGTTGCATTGCTTTTTGCACTTTGCCCATCTCTCATTCCAAAGGTTAGCACTGCCTATTGTATTATATGGTCCTTGGTAAACTTGTTGCAGAGTTTGTAAAGGATTAAACCAATGAAATGTTACTGATAGATGAATTAATGTTGATTTTAAAGGTTATGCAAAAAGCTGCAAAGCTGGACCTAAATCAAGTTGGTATTGTCAGCACAATTAAATATTGTCTGCAGTAAACTAAGTTAAATGATGATTTCAAAATTCAAAACAAAGGAAGCAGAAGAAACTAAGTTCAGCTGCCAACTGGTCATGAGTTTACCACTGGATGATCTTCGTGCTGGGAAAGTTGTGACAATCTTCTGCGTAAAACTCTCTGAGCATGCTTATCACATCATCATGATCTTCTCAATTCTAATCATTGAATGATACATTATTAGTGTCTTTCTTTGGCTCAATTATCAGCCCGTACAAATCTCACAAGATCACAAGATCACAAGACAAGGGAGCAGAAGCAGGCCATTTGGCCCATCGAGTCTGCTCCAAGGAAAGGGAAATAGAAATGAGAAATGGGGAATGGGGGAAGAAGAAGAAAAAAAAACTATTCTAATCCCAATTTCCGGCCTTATCCCCATATCCCTTGATATCCTGACTATTTAGATATCTATCTATCTCCTCCTTGAACGCCCCCACTGATCTGGCTTCCACTGCTGTACGTGGCAAGGAGTTCCACAAATTCACCACCCTCTGGCTAAAGAAATTTTTCCTCATCTCTGTTTTGAAACTGTACCCTCTAATTCTAAGATTGTGCCCTCTGGTCCTGGACTCACCCACCAAGGGAAACAGCCTAGCCACATTTACTCTGTCCTTTCCTATCAATATTTTAAATGTCACTATGAGGTCCCCTCTCATTCTTCTGTACTCCAGTGAGTACAGTCCAAGAGCCAACAAACGCTCCTCATACGTAAGTCCTTTCATTGCTGGAATCATCCTCGTAAATCTCCTCTGGACCCTCTCCAACGTCAACACATCCCTTCTAAGATGTGTGGCCCAAAATGGCGCACAATATTCCAAATGAGGCCTCACTAGTGCCCCGTAAAGCCTCATCAATACTTCCTTACTTTTATACACTATACCTCTCGAAATGAATGCCAACATAGCATTCGCTTTCTTTACCACCAATCCGACCTGGTGGTTAACCTTTAAGGTATCCTGCACAAGTACCCCCAAGTCCCTTTGTACTTCCGTGCTTTGGATTTTCTCTCCTCCTAGATAATAATCTGCCCGCTTATTTCTGCTTCCAAAGTGTACAACTGCACATTTCTCAACATTGAATCTCATCTGCCATTTCCTTGCCCATTCTCCTAAACTGTCTAGGTCCCTCTGCAACCTTCCAATCTCTTCAATACTCCCTACTCCTCCCCCTATCTTGGTGTCATCCGCAAACTTAGCCACAAAACCATTTATTCCATCATCCAAATCATTAATGTACAAGGTAAAAAGGAGCGGTCCCAACACCGACCCCTGCAGCACACCACTAGTAACCGGTAACCAGCCAGAACGAGATCCTTTTATTTCCACTCTTTGCTTCCTGTAAACCTGCCAATGCTCCACCCATTCTGTTATCCTACCTGTAATTCCATGACCTTTCATCTTATTAATCAGTCTCTTGTGAGGCACCTTATCAAAGGCCTTTTGAAAGTCTAAATACACAACATCTACCGCCTCTCCCTTATCCACCCTACCTGTGATTTCTTCAAAAAGCTTCAATAGGTAGATCAGGCAGGATCTTCCCTTCACAAAACCATGTTGGCTAGGACCTATCCTGCCCTGCGCCTCTAGGTATTCCATAACCCCGTCTTTGAGGATAGATTCCAATAACTTTCCCACCACTGATGT
This sequence comes from Pristis pectinata, assembly GCF_009764475.1. Classification (NCBI taxonomy): domain Eukaryota; kingdom Metazoa; phylum Chordata; class Chondrichthyes; order Rhinopristiformes; family Pristidae; genus Pristis; species Pristis pectinata. Next base: position 92,938,331 of record NC_067409.1, on the reverse strand, counting down.
CAGACTAATAGGTCTGTAATTTCCTTTATGCTGCCTCCCTCCTTTCTTATACAACGGAACTACATTTGCGACCCTCCAGTCCTCCTGAACCACGCCTGAATCTATCGATTTCTGGAAAATAATCGCCAATGCCTCCGTTATCTCTAAAGCCACCTCCTTCAGAACCCGGGAATGCACCTCATCCGGTCCGGGAGACTTATCAGTCTTTAGTCCATTTAGTTTTCCTAGCACCTTCTCCCTAGTAATCTTAACTGAACTCAATTCCATTTCGTGAGACTCCTGACTAACCGGCACATTGCTGATGTCCTCCACGGTGAAGACCGATGCAAAATATTCATTCAATTCCTCTGCCATCTCTCTATCATCCATTATAATAGCTCCTGCACCATTATCAATTGGTCCTATATCAACCCGTGTCTCTCTTTTACACCTTATGTATTTAAAAAAACTCTTAGTATCCTTTCAAATGTTATCCGCCAACTTTCTTTCATAATTCCTCTTTTCTTTCCTAATGACCTTCTTAGTTTCTCTCTGCAGGTTTTTAAAAGCTTCCCAGTCCTCCGTTTTGCCACTAATTTTTGCTTCTTTGTACGCCGCCCCTTTTGTTTTTATTTTAGCCTTCACCTCTCTCGTTATCCACATTTGTGCCTTTTTTCCATTAAAAACCTTCTTTTTTCTTGGAATATATCTATCCTGTAATTTCCTTATTTCCTGTAGAAATTCCTTCCATTTTCTCCTCTGCCGTCCTCCAGCCAGCTTACTCTTCCAATCAATTAGGGCCAACTCCTCTCTCATACCATGTAATTTCCTTTGTTTCCACTGAAATATTGATACACCAGTTACCAGTTTCTCCTTCTCAAACTTGAAACTGAACTCAATCATATTGTGATCACTGGTTCCCAGTGGTTCCTTTACCTTAGTTCCCTAATCACCTCCCGTTCATTACACAGCACCCAATCCAAAACAGCCTATCCCCTGGTGGGCTCTTCAACAAGTTGCTCTAGAATAACGTCCCTTAGACATTCCACAAACTCCCTCTCCTGAGTACTACCGCCATTCTGGATTTCCCAGTCCACCTTCATGTTAAAATCCCCCATAATTATCTTCACATTGTCACTCTGGCATGCTTTTTCTATCTCAAACTGCAACTTATCGTCCACTTGCTGACGGCTATTAGGGGGCCTATATATGACTGCTACCATTGTCCTTTTACCCTTGCTATTCCTTAGCTCCACCCACAAGGATTCCACCTCCTCTGACCCCAATATCCTTCCTTTCTATTGATTTTATATCACTACTAACCATCATGGCCACACCTCCCCCTCTGCCTACCGCCTATCCTTCCTATACACTGTGTACCCCTGGACATTCAGTTCCCAATCACATCCATCATAAAGCCATGACTCGGTGATTGCCACAATGTCGTATTTATTAACCTGTAGTTGTGCCACTAGGTCATCTACCTTATTCCTAATGCTACGTGCATTTAAATACAGTACGTTTAGTCCGGTATCTGCTATTAATTTTGTTGTACTTCTATTGTTCAGCAGATTATCCTGGCTTTTCCACCTTTCTATCCTTCTTACCATCTTCACTACATACTACTTTTAGACATGTTCCTACATACCTCATCCCCTATCCTAACATTCTGATCCTAACAATCCTGACTTGTTGTACTTCTATTATTCAGCAAATTATCCTGATTTCTCACTTGCCTGTCCTTCTTGCCATCCTCATTGGACTTGTTTCTATAAACTCCCTCCTTTACCCTAGCATCTTGTAACCTAGCATGCTGGTTTCCATCCCCCTGCCAGATCAGTTTAAACCCCTCTCCTACAACTAAATTCAAAACATTCCCGCCAAGATATTGGAACCCTCTGGAGTTTAGATGCAACCCATCCTTAGCGAATAGGTCATGCCTCCCCAAAAAGGGTCCCAATTATCCAAAAATCTGAAGCCCTGCCCCCTGCACCAGTCACTCAGCCACGCATTCATCTGCCAGAGCTTTTCTATTATTCCTATCATTGACACGTGGCACAGGTAGTAATCCTGAGATTACTACCCTTGAGATCCTACTTCTCAACCTTCTCCCCAATGCCTTGTATTCCTCCTTCAGGACCTCTTCTCTTTTTCTACCTATGTCATTGGTACCTACATGTGCCAAGACTTCTGGCTGCTCACCCTCTCCCCTCAGAATATTCTGGACCCAGTCCGTGATATCCCGTACCCTGGCACCAGGGAGGCAACACACCATCCGAGATTCATTGTCGGTATCGCAGAATCTGCTATCCGTACCCCTTACTATAGAATCCCCAATAACCACTGCATTTCGCTTCCTCCGCTGGACCACAGTACCAGGCATGGTGCCAAGGTCCCAGTTGCTGAGGTCTTCCTCTATCAGGTCATCCTCTCTAACCGAATCTAAATGAGATATCGGTTTTTGAGGGGGACCGCCACAGAGGTGCTGTCTACAAACTCTTTATAACTCCTATCTATTTCCTGCTCGCTCTCCCTAACCAACCGAAGGTCATCGAGCTGCAGCTCCAGACTCTCAATCCGTTCCTTGAGGAGCCGCATCTCGGTGCACTTTGCACAGATGTAGTTATCGGGGAGTCTGGTAGTCTCCCAGGGTCCCCACATCTGACACTCCAAACATATGACCAACCCCAGATGCATTCTTGCTGGATACCACTGAGTTCAACAAATAAACTAATAACTTACCCCCCTCTCTATTAGTCGCGCCTCTTTCCCGCTCTCACCGAAGCCCATTGAGCCAAAGCCTAACCCACTCTGCTCCCTCTCACTCTGCTGCCTGCTCCGACGCTGCCCGCTAGATATGTTGATCTGCTATTTAAATCGCTCCGCGCGCTGCCGAGGACGTCACGCGCCTGTGCAGTCACTCGCCGCTATCCCGAACGCTAGAAAGAAAAAAAAATCGCTCCTCGTTAATTTCCGGCACTCTCCGCTCTCTGGTCGCTGGGTTCAAGTCACAATCCAGAAGTGTAAGTCTGAAAATCTAGGTAGTTCAATGCTGAGGGAGAGCTCCAATGCAATACCAAACCCATCCTTCTTCAGATGAGATATTGAACAAAAATTCTCCCCATTCCCTCAGGTGGATGTTAAAAATTACTTGAAGCAGTTTTCAAAAAATGCTTTGGAAGCTTATATGATTGTGAAAAGCACTCAATAAATATAAGTCTGTTAGATTCCTTATAGTAATAAGATCTTATGTATTATGGACTGATGAGGTGTCATAACATGATAAAGTTCTTGACGCTATTTTATAACGAGCTTCAAGGTTCCTTCTGTCAATATGATGATTAAATTATTTCTGTTATATGATCATAAAGTTCTGGCTTCCATATAAAAGGGAAATCCCTGCCACCAAATGATAAGTTCCAGCTATAATTTTGAAAATATAATTGTCATCAAGAGGCAGACAAGGCAACATTTATTTCTTTATCGCAATTGTTGTAACATGATCATTGGATGTTTTCTTAAATGGTTGTGGTCCTTGTGATTCTGAAGCTCACTGGGACATCAGACTGGTTATTACTGGAAACCCAGCCAGCAACAATAAAGAAAAGGCAATTTACGTGGAACTCAGGTTGGTGTGTGAGATCAGAAGATGTAATTCTTCTCCACATCAAAGAGAAGAACTTACAAGGAAGATGGGCAAATTTAAGTATGGTAATTCATTGAAGTGAACAATGAGCAGATGGAATGAGAGACTAAGAACTGAGTGGTGGGATACTGATCACACAGAGCACTTTGTTGAATGGCGATGGGTTTCAGGAGTGTTGCTGTATATATCTATGAACTTGATAAATATTTACTTTCACTTATGACTTCTGAGTGGGTTTGAGGAGCCACAAGATAAGTGACTCATCACAGGGCAACTGGGTTCTGCTTTCCTCTTGAAGCGATGGTGTTGATGTTTACAGTTTTCAGTCTGTAGAAGCTGACTGAGTGCTGAGGGACTCAGCTACAGTGGCTTATTTGAAAGTCAGAGTTTGCCCCTGTTGATGGAAATGATCATGGCTGATCATGAAATGATCCATCATGACTATGCTGAATCTTTAAAACAGCTATCCAATTGGTCTTATTCCTCTTTTTTTTACCTCTATAAATAGAGGTGTATAAAATCATGAGGGGCATAGATAGGGCGAATGCACTCAGTCTTTTTTCCATGGTTGGGGAATCACAAATTAGAGAGCATAGGTTTAAGGTGAGGGGGAAAATATGTAATAGCAACTTGAGGGGCAACATTTTGATACAAAGTGTGGGTGGTCCAAATATGGAATGAGCTGCCAGAGGAAGCGGTTGTCGCAGGTACAGTAACAACTTTTGAAAGACAGTTGGACAGGTCCAGGGATAGGAAAGGTTTAGAAGGATATGGACCAAAAGTGGGCAAATGGGACTAGCTTGGATGGGCATCTAAGTCAACATGGACCAGTTGGGCTGAAGGGCCTGTTTTCATGCTATAGAACTCTATGACTCTGAGCTGTAATTTTCCCTCCGTATCTTATTGCAATTTTCTTTTGAAAAATACAATGGAATCTGATTCAACCATTCTTTCATTCATTCTGGGTGCTGAGCACGTACCTTTTTTCTCTATTACAATAATGATGTGGCATTTTAGCAGTCACACTCTCATCCATGTTATCTGTTTTCTTACCCCTAAGAAATGATGAGTTCATAGTTTGCCATGGTAGCAGGTTGTTAAGTTGTGTCTCGAGGACTGTTCATCTATTCCAGCAATTACATAATCTCATCCAGTTTTAATGTCTCCCCGAGAGGTGCACCAACTGGCATTTGGCCCTGTACATCTGTAATCTGATAGTACTATCTACACATGTTCTCCAGAACATAGTTATGTGCAGGTAATGTTAATGCCCATTTCTGCACTCTAGCTGAAGCCCTCTGAGATAACCCCCTTGGTTTCGCCAAGAATACTTTTCGAGGATTAGTGATAAGTGAAAATTGTAAAGTTCGGGCCATTCAGCTATTCATGGAATTTCATCACTCTGTCGACAATAGTTACCTCTTTTATCTATCTGTGAGCATTTTTGCTCTGCTTTGAAAAGAGATCTTGATACAAAATCAATCAGTTGCTCATCTCCATTCTCCACAGAATATGGTAAAAGACACATAACACCAGCATGTGACTATCACTGCGGCTTTGCTGCATCATAATGAACAAGGACCCCTGAACCTGTAAATTCAGCAACAATTGCATTAACCATCAAAATGCGTCTTCTTGTTTCTTTTCCACTTCCATGTTGCTTTGTGATTTGGCAACTCATGTAAAGATTTAAGCAGTGTTTGAAGGTTGCAGGAAATGTTCATTGTAGTTGAAAACTCTTGCAGGCTCTCAACTCGGTCAAGTTGTTTGGATGAGTTGCATCTAATATTGTCCTTGACTATTTGCAACCTTGCCTCAACTAAGTGGAGTACGAAGTAGACTACTCCTGAATCAATAAAGTCACCCTTGTTTTTCCTCAACTGTACTCATCGAAGTACACCTTCTAGATTTTCCTTGTGTCACTGCTCAGATGTTCCAGACACCTAGATGTCATCTTAGGTAGCTTGTAACATCTGGCAGAAATTGGATCAGGCTATCCACTATTCTCTGGAAAATGTTTGGAACTGATTTAACTCAGAAGAAAGTGCAAGATTAGTGTTTTTTTTGTTGAGTACTCTTTTGTGTCTTTGTCTAACTTGATCTTATAAGCATGCAACATGTTAAGGATCGTAAAGGTTGTCCTCCTCCTAGCTGACCAATTAGTAGTCAGAGGAATCATTCTTATAATCTAAAGGCATCATTGAACTTCACGTGGAATGAATGGAGCAGCCTAATCAGAGAACTCAGCCAGTTCAATGAAAGCTTCCCACTGTAGTTCATTTACATCTTTCTCAATCTTTTCCTTTGTACTGTAAGGTAGAAGTCAGGCTTTGGAGAACCACTCTCCTTCATGTGAATCTGAACTTCATTACTTTGAATGCTGTCAGGTGCATCATGAAGCAATTCGGATATGTCCAGCTGATTTCTTCATCGACTTGCTCTCTCCCAATTTAACTTTATCTTTAATTGCCATTTCAGCTTGCAAATCAGAATCTTGCTCTTTTACAACCAGAAGAGGGAGCTTTGTTTCACTTTCACCATTTCTCATTCTAACTTCACATTTTAACTATCTTTTTAAGCCAGTTCCCAGTATCCCTCCCACTTCCCCAATTTTCTCTCCCTCATGTGGTCATCTAATTTCTTTTTGAAAGGTGCTACCAGATATGTTTTAGTCCTCCTTTTCGATTGTGCTGCAAAGGACCAGAGTGTGCTGGGAAATGCCAGAATGTCCCAAGCTGTTGGCCAAGCTCAGCCATCCACTGTGCTAATCCTCAGAAGGCTGACAGAGAGCGCCTCTCCTAGATCAACCTGCACAAGGAATTTTTGTTTACCCCAGAGGTTATCACTGTAATATGTCACAGGCTGCACAAACATTGGAGTGCTGGAGAATGAGGGGGTGATCTTACCGAGGTGCATCAGAATCAGAATCAGTATCAAGTTGATTACCACTGTTTTATATGACGTGAAACTTGTTGTTTTGTGGCAGCAGTACAGTGCAGACATAAAATTACTATGAATCACAAAATAAATGAATAGTGCACAAAAAAGGAATAATGAGGTAGTATTCGTGGGTTCATGGACTGTTCAGAAATCTGATGGCAGAGGGAAAGAAGTATAAAATAATAAGGGGCATAGATAGGGTGTATAAAATCATGAAGGATGTAGATAGGGTGAATAAAATCATGAGGGGCATAGATAGGGTGAACACACTGTCTTTTTCCCACGGGAGAATCAAGAACTAGAGGGCATAGGTTTAAGGTGAGAGGGGAGAGATTTAATAGGAACCTGAGAGGTAACTTATTCACCCAGAGGGTGAAAAAGTTACCTCTCAGGTTCCTATTAAATGAGCTGCCAGAGGAAGTGGTTGAGGCAGGTACATTAACGACATTTAAAAGGTACTTGGACAGTTATGTGGATAGGGAAGGTTTAGAGGGATATTGACCAAACACAGGCAAATAAGACCAGCTTAGATGGGAATTTTGGCTGGCATGGAAACCACCAATGAACCTGAAGTTTCCTTCAACTACAACTGGATGTTGCAGACATCTCCCTGACTGTCAGCTTCTTTTTAATGCTCTGTATATTCAGAAAGGCTTCTTGCAATATGTGGTAAATGAGTGCATTCCTTCCATTTCCCTTTCTCCTTTTATTTTGCACTACCTCAGTTTGCACTACTATATCTTGCAACATTCTGTTGTTTTTGCACTTGTTGTTGTATTTATTGTTATATTTAGTATTACCATGTATTCGGTGATCTTCATGCGAGCAAGGAATTTCATTGCATCCTGGTGTATATGAAAATAAACTAATCTGAATCTTATTTATAGAAACCACCTCCAGCATTTCCATAACCCTGCATCACATTTTGAAGACAAAGCAGCTGTACTCTGGGTCTCTATGCTCCTCAGCCAAAGGCAGTTGAGTCTCCATCTTCATGGAAGAACACTCCTTTCTGTCCCTCTTTCAATCCTGCCTCCTCACGCTTATTGGTTCCCAGTGGTTCAACCAATGAAAACCATTGTTTTCGTTCATTTTACAGGAAGTGGATATTGCTGCTTTCCCTAATTATCCTTGACAAAGTGATGGTGAGCCACCTTTTTGAAATTCTCACTCACAAATATTCCCTTTGTGAAGAGTTCTGTGTGTAAAGTAAGAGGAGGTCAGCTGTTATGTTGGAGTTGTGAAGAATATGGCAACATTGTGGATCTAGATATGACGGGAATAGAACATCTGAAGATGTCAGCATGGTTATTGCAGTGACTGGTTTTCCTTTCTTCTTGCTAAAGTCAATGAGCAAGCATTTCCATGTTCACTCTGTCACTTCCTTGATGAAATAATGGGAATGTGTAAGATGTTATGCTTTTAGGAAGCATATGAGGCAAAATATGCATCATCTGTACTCTCCTGTCTTCCTGTCCTGGCCGTCTCTTTAGTATTTTCAAAGCCATCTCTTTGGGACTCAAAGATATTCAGCACTGCTAAACCAGAAAAATGTCCTACATTTGCATAGTCAGACAAAAACTGATACATTTAAGATAAAATAAGATAAGATAAGATATCTTTATTAGTCACATGTACATCAAAACACACAGTGAAATACATCTTTTTGTGTAGTGGTTTGGATTAACAACTTGAAGTGAGTTCTGGTTAATGGAGGGTGAATTGAGAAGATGGCCAAGGGATAACCGTCAGGCTAATAAATGAATGGATAGCGGTTTCAGCAGCAAATCAGCTAAGACACAAGGATGATGAGTAATGTTATGGAGATGTTAAGTAGTGTGGATGGTGGAGAGGACATGGAGTTGAAATCTCTTCTTTGGGTTGAACAGGATGCCAATGTTTTGACCAGTCCACCTCAGCCTGATTGCGGGTATCAAACGAACAGGGTTTGTGGCAGAGCTGAGGTCTTCAAATTATTTAATTAGGAGGGGTTACAGTGCATCCAAGACTGCTCACGAGACAAGCAGCAGATTAAGGAACCTGTCTTTGTCCCTTCAGATAATGTTGCTGAGGAGCAGCACCTGGATGTGAACAAGGTTAGATCCTTATCGGAGTACGGAGCAATAGTTTGAGAGCAGGAAAAGCAGCCATTGTAGAAGGTTAGTCTAGCCGTGAGTGAATACAACAGGATGGAAACAGGTGGGAGGAATAAAGGCATGGTGCTGATTTTATCTGAAAATTGCATCTAATGTGTGAATACTAGCCACCATGTGTGGGTTCATTGTTGTGTCTGACAGAATAAGCAGGTTAAGCAGATTGCGATACCATTCAGTGAAAAGCATTTGATTTTATTCCAGCTCTGCCATTTTGGAGCTCAACAAACTGTTAACTTCACATGATTGAATATATTGAGCCTCTGACCCCCACAGACCCACAATCCCCATGTACGAGTTAAAGGATGATCAACTACTTATCTGTTACTGGCTGATTGATTTCTACTGGCTGCTGCTACAGTTTTGGAGGGATTGGATGATTTGTAGTTTATCTTAAAGTTGTTAAAACCTACTGGGGCAGTGTGGCAAGTGTTGAAGACCTTTGTCCAAGGCTCAGCATGAGCCAATTATTCTCAAACACAGATGCATTGGTTGGCATTCCCCTTGGAATGCAACATACCATGGGAATGAGCAGAATGCAGAGAAGGACTAGCTGTTAGAAGAGGGTGAAGGAGAAATAGTGACTCAGTGAGGAAGAGTATTTGGGATGTCAGCACTACAGTAAAGATGACCCCATTGAAATCTATCGCTTGCACAGATACAACTGCAAACATACAGCAAGGTAAGGATGACATTGCCAGTGGCTGTCAAGGTAACCATGACCATGGATGTTTATTCAATTTGCTCTTTCCAGGTTGAATGTAGCAATATTCAGAAAATCTTGTAATGTCCAATCATTTATTGCAGAAGTGAGATCATTGATACTCAGTATTCAAGGAGAATACATACTATTCTCCCTTGCCGGGGAGCAGCAGGTAGGATGAACATGTGGTTTCCTGAGCTTTGCTGACTTCTCCATGGTGCAGAGTCCTGTGGCTGCTCACCCGTCACTTTGCGGATGTTTCTTGTCAGCTCAGGTGTATATTACAACAGAAAAGGATTCTATTTTCTCAATGTCCAGATGGTGTATAGTCATGAAGGTCAATGTCCAATATCCTGGCAGCAATCATCCTGCATTCAACACTTGCCTACTACTTTTTCACTTGTAGATATTTTCTCTGAACTATCAAATAAATAATGTCAGTATCTGTGCTTCTTGATTGTCACTGTATTCTTGCTCTTTTATCTATGCTGCTCAACCACTGACTGGTTACTGTTCTTGATTATCTGAAGGGAGGGACAAAAAAGACGAGAGTTGTGTTTAAACAGAGAAAGAAAGTTGAAGTCTTCTTATCATATGGCAGTAGAGAAACTTATATATTGATATCCAGCTCTTAGGGATGGGTTATGGTGCCTAGTGAGGTTATGTGAATATAACCATGCTGAAGAAAGAAGTGCATAGTTATATCATCAGCTGCATGGTTATATCATTAACAAAGCAAATTATAAGAGCTTCTGGAATGAGGGAGAAGTAGGATCTGATAAAGGGGATACTATCATCCATTGTTTACTTTGAGGATGCCAACTCAGCAAAACTCCAGTGATGGCCAATACCAACTCCTCCAGATAAACAAGGTAATTCACTCATGCCTGTTGGCTGCTACTCATCTATTACCAAGCGGTTGTTCTTCACCTGACCTTGCAAGAGAGAGTGAATTGTGCTGCTGAGTGAAATGCAACTTGTTTACATGATATGCAGTGTGTGCAAGTTGCTTGCTATGAGTGGAGAATTGTGTGAGTAATAAATGTGTTATGATTTGATGAACCCATGAATGCTAAATGAGATCTGGTTGACAGAGATTCAGTGATTGATGGGACTGTGGTGTATTGAGTAATGCCTAAAGGTAAATTTGATGGGATCCTTATATTTACCTTGACCGTACCTGTGCGATCATTGAATTTTTTTGCAGCATCACTTCCAGGTCCTCAGATTGTTTCCTGGGATTGACTGCCATGGATAACTCATCCCATTTCCTTTAGACACCTTACCTTAGCCCTCTGTGGATACAGCACATTTCTCACTTCTCCACCTCCTGTACCAAAGCCTCCAGTTCATCCCTGGAAAATCTTGGAGTCTGATCTCTTCTATGTTAAGAAAATCTTTTCCAGGTAAGAATGGCTTCCATATCTTTTGCCTTCTGCTGCAGCCACAATACACCTTCCCTTTAAGAGAGGCAGACAGGTTTTAAATATTTCAGAATAGTTTTAAGTGCTGCAAGCCACTCAAAACAATGACCATCTCAACTCACTGAATGTACTCAAAATCATATGTGAGGAGTAGCATGAAGTTGGTGTGCCTCCCCTCCAACAACACCTCCTAAACCCACAACTTCTCTCCCCAACAAGGTCAAGGACAGCAGGAGTATAAAACATCACCACCTCAGGTTTTCCTTCCACCTGCACACCATTCTATTGCAGAATCATATTGCTGTTCCTTCATCATCGCTTGTTTAAATGCTAGAACGTTACCTAAAAGCACTCTAAAGGTACTATAAACAGAAGGACTGTAACAGTTCAAGGTGACAGCTCACCAGCACCATCTCAAGAGTATTTAGGGATGGGCACAAAATGCTGATCTTGCCAGCTATGTCAAATCCTGTAAAATGGATAACTAAATAAAGGAAGGTAGGGATCTCAAAGGATGGGGAGGGCAAGGTAAATGTGGGTGGTGTTTCTAATTGGGGTGACGATGAGGTATTGCAGAGAGTGAGCATGGAATATATTAAGAAGACCTTGGTAGGAAACTTTGCATAGGACGTTGTGACATATGAAGACATCAAAAAAAGGAAAGAAGAGGTGAACCAAGATGAGGTATGTAATGGTGGCGCAGGTGTTAGATGAGTAGAGGGGGAGATCAGCATGAGATTTTGTGATATGAGCCATTCTGAAACTGTTATGTTGTGCACAAGGCAGGTAGTGGAAGATATAATCTGTTGTGGGTGGAATGGAGGGAATGAAAGGAAGAGGGTGCTCATTAAGATGGAAGATATAAAGACCCATGATCAATTATTTACTCATAACCATACAGGATATTTGTTTTTAAAAGGTAAAGCATACAGTCGCACACCAAAGATGACAAACTTTCAGTCACATATTTCTACCACACATTTGGAGGAGGGGGAATTACTCAGTAATTTTTAATGTGACAGTAATTTTTAATGTGATTTCTTATCTAGTAGAAGATCAAAATGACCAGATCTGATATGTGTGTTCAGTATGATTGGAAATAATTCATCATGGTGCTTGATGAGGTGATCTTAGACACAGTACAGATTTCTGTGAGTAAGACCTGGGAAGCTCACACTGACATGCGAATACATACTTGTGGCAGAGCAAATTTGATGCAAGTCCAAGAAAAATGTCTTTTTGTGTTGTTTTTTTCAGGGTTTCCATAAAATGGCCACAAAATATTCAATGGAGGTTGTAGCCAGTGATAGGTTTGATGTAAAAAGTGTAAATTCATAATTTAACAACTGAGTAGGAAAGGACAGAGACCCATACTAGAATGTTATTGGTGCCAATAGTGATTCACATTTTCAATGATCACCCAGCTAGGTTAAGTAAAAGCTTTAAATTCAAGATGTGGTCGGTAGATTATTATAATACACTTGTCATCCAAGAGAAATAAAGCAGTACCCCTTCCTCACTTGCAATTTTGCTTGTTAGATGAGCGTTTCTGAAGATTGGTTAAAATCCTAATGCTGATTCGCAGCCAACTGACAGGAAATGCTGTATTTCCTCGTTCATACTTCATACTTGTTCATACTTGTTCAAAGTCTATCATCCCTTCTAACGAACTACTTCTTGAATGCAGGTGAATAATTTGGCTGGATACCAAAGGAACAGCAATTTTTTTGTCTGCAAGAAAAGTAAGTAATATTTGCTGGTACTTAATTTGTATTTAAATGGATAATTTTAAATATATGATTAATATGCATTATTAATATAATGAGTGTGAGAGAAATAATTCTTGTTTCTGTGTGTTGGTCCCAATGACTGGAATGTGTTGTGGGCATCACTTATGGTTAATAGTGTTACTGGCTACAATAAATGAATTTTGAGCCTACTGATAGCAATCCACAGCAATGAGATAACAATTACTGACAGGTGTCTGTTTATTTCTAGTTTACTGAAAACTGTGTGGCACAATGAATACAACCAAAATGCCAACACGCTTCAGCACTTATTATGATTACGACTACGAAACATATTCTCCATGTACCATGGAATCTGCAAAGAACTCTGGTGAACGTTTCTTGCCAGTGCTTTACACACTCGTGTTTTTGTTTGGGCTCCCAGGAAATGTTCTAGTGTTATGGGTTCTCCTAAAATACAGACGGCTGAGGAACATGACAGACATCTGCCTTCTCAATTTGGCAATATCTGATCTGCTTTTTGTAATATCACTTCCATTCTGGGCATATTTTGCTGCCAATCAATGGATTTTTGGAAATGTCTTCTGTAAAATCATTAATGCTTTTTATGTGCTTGGCTATTATGGTGGCATTATGTTCATAAGCCTGATAAGTGTGGACCGTTACTTTGCGATTGTTCATGCTGTGTCTCCTTTCTTGAAGAGAACTGCTTTACATGGTTTTATTTCAAGCATAGCCATGTGGTGTATAGCTATTCTAGCATCACTACCCACTCTGATACATACCAAAGCAGTCAACGTGGAAGAAAGAATCATTTGCCATTCCTTTCTTTCAGGTGAAAGCTCACTAAAATGGGTACTTGGTAACATTTTCAAAGACAATGTTTTGGGTTTTTTAGTTCCATTGGTTATAATGATTTTCTGTTACAGAAATATAGTTATAATCCTGCTTAAGAACAAAACTAATAAGCACAGGGCCATAAAAGTTATATTTGCTGTAGTGATTATATTTTTAATATTCTGGACACCACATAATATAGTGTTGTTCCTTGTGTCCTTGAAACAACTCCAAGTTTTAAGTGGCTGCGATACCCAGAACAAGCTCTCTATGACACAGCAGATAACTGAATCCATCACATTTGTACACTGCTGTTTAAACCCAATCATCTATGCATTTTTGGGTCAAAAATTCAGATCAGATCTCCGCAGACTTCTACGTTTGCCTTCAATATTTGGATATAAAGCACATAACAAAGGTCTGTTCACTTCTCGCGAGTTTAATACCTCAATGCGTTCACAATCCAGTGGCGATCATTATTCATCCACATTAATGTAATTCAGCATTCTTATGGAGACACAAGAGACTGCAGGTGCTGGAATCTGGAGCAAAAAATAACAAACTACGGGAGAAATTCAGTGGGCCAAGCAGCATCTGCAGATGGAAATGGACTGTCAATGTTTCTGGTCAAGAACCTTCATCTGGACCCTACATCAACTTTCATATGTTCTTTTACAATCAACTTATATATGCTGTACTTTGATTTGTGCAAAATTTAAACCAATCGTAAGCTATGTCTAAATATAAAGCCATCAGCTCTTCTAGCTCTGGAGTTGGAGTTTTTTTTCATTGTGCTTTCTTAAGTTAAATCAAATCAGTTCTAAGGCTGGGATACCTTAAGTGCTGCACCATTCCTTCTTTGCTTTGACTGCCAGTGACAGGGTAAAAGTTCTATGAAGACGTTTGTACATTTAGGTCAGATTAGGAGCCATAAATGAAGGGTAGTAACTGATAAATACAAAAGAAAATTTGTTTACCGAACAGTGGTTATAATGCAGAGTCTGGTAGCTGAGGCAAACAGTATGGATGTGCTTAGGGGAAAGTCAGACGTGGGAGAAAGAAACATTGAAAAAGAATATGTTGAATTTCCTCGATTTGGAGAGGGTGGGGTTGTGAGAAAGTCCAAGTAAAATATAAAACACAACTGTGTACATATTGGAATGAATAACTTGTTTCTGTCCTTTAAATATATATTCTTCAATTGTAATGGCACTGACACATTTTACAAGGTAATCTCTACGAACAAGACCCAGAACTAGGTACTACAAATATATACTAGTAACACATAAATCCATGGCTGAATTATAATTGAACCTTCGGATCTGTACAAGGGAATTACACTCACAGCAAGCAGGAGACAAAACAAAAAGCTGCACATTGTAGTCGTGATTCTAATGTCACCTCTGACTGCACTGCTCCCTGCTCGAATACTGGAGCACAGAATCATCCCTATTAAATCAGATGCATGTGTGCAACTGTGTAGCCTACTGTCACATTATAACCACAGTCTAGTAAATAAGCTTCTTTTGAGTTCCCATTGCATTTATCAGTTACTATCCTACGCACTCCATTTCTTTTTTGATTTTTCTTTTTTGATTTCATGTTTTAATTTCCATTCCTCATGTCATGAGATTTTGCTCTCTATGTGTCTTATGGTAGGATTGTGGTTAAGTGACTCGACCAGCAACTGAGACATCAGTTCAAGTTCCATCAAGTGCAGCTGGAGAATTTAACTTCAAGTTACGAAATAAAATCTAGAAATACAAAAAAAGAAACAAGTACCATTCATGAAATGACATCAGCTTCTACTTTGGTTGTTTCTTAAAGCTCTTCATCTTAACACCTCTGCTCTTACTTCGTCTCATATCCTGATTTCCAGTCGGACTCCCTCTGAACATCAGATCTTTCCTCTTTCCTACCATGAAGTAGTCACTTACTTCTGACCTTCTGCTCTGGTTTCCAGCCTCTCCTGTTGCATTTTGTCTATGATGTAGAGGACTAACATCGGTAAATCCCTACTTATTGTGATATATCTCATAGGATCTTCAGAACCTTTGAACCATCTCCACATCACAATTCAGTCCTCACTTAACACATCCATTGCAGACAATGCTTGATTCAGTTCATTCAATAACTCTGTTAACAGCTAATGCCTTAGAATCGGCAACCACTTCTCCAAAACATGCTAGAGCCTCATTTTCTGCAGTAATATCATTTGCATCAGAATAAAACTTCAAATGCTGAAAATCTCAAATAAAGGCACATTCTGTTGGTAACAGTCAGCACATCATGCAGCACTTGTGGATAGAGAAACATGGTTAACATTTTGGACCGATAGTTTTAATCAGAACCAGGAAAAGTTAGAAATCAAACATGTCTTAAGTTGCAGAGAAGTGGGAGGGATTTAAAGACAAACAGAATTATCTCGCTGAAACACCACTTGCTGAGCCTTTTGTCTGTGAATTCTGATAATAACACATCATCTTGAAACTCCATTGAACTGACATTCTCATATTTTCCAATCAGTTTGCAAACTCTTCTTCTTAATTAGTTGCTTTTGAGGATTGCAAATATTCCAGTCTCTCAGAAAACGTCACACCAATGTCTAGCTGAAAGTCTGAACTCAGACTACTCACAATGAACTGTCTTTCACTCTAGGACATCTCTCCGCAGACTAATTCTCCGACCTGCTTGTGATCTTTCTCTGCAGGCTTATTTTGCCTCCTTGTGATGGCTTCTATGGAAAACTTGAATAAATTGCACCTTTTTCCCCTTTGTCATATAGTCATTATAAAGCAATATTTTGTATACTTGCTACCCTCAGCAAGCAGGCAAGTGCCTATCACTTGCTGGTCATCACTGCATATCATTCACTTTTTAAGGAAGTTATTAATGTCACAGAAAGTACATTCTTTCTTGTTATTGCCAACTTGCTTCTGCGGATATTCCATTCCCCTTTTCCATCACGTGCTTTCACACAATACTTGATTCGATACACATGGCACTCAAAGTTTGCATTGACACAGCTTCCGGGTTAGTTCCTCCAAGGAGGGTTTGCATTTCACTTTCCAGCTCAGGTTTCACATTCTTCTTCCGATGAACATTCAAGTTCCATTTGCAACTGTACCAGTGTGTCCCTTCCTGTACCTTGACTGCCACAGCCCACTGGGTTACACTTTGTCTCACTGGCTCAGGTAGTGAACCATTGATCCCCTATTTCCCATGATGACTGCAGCTGTGAGGCCTGGTCTGGCAATGTCTGTGTGTTTACAGATTTCTTGGTACCTCTCAAGCCCACCTGGCCTGTGGTCCACTTGGAAGGGACGAGGGGGCTCAAAATCATGAGTGGCATCTGCATCTCTTCACCGCCCAGTGATATGATTCTTTCAAAGAGATAATCTGAATGACTCAATCCTGGTCCATCTATCTGCACTGACAGTTTATCTTTCCCCTTAACTCAGAGGGTTCTTCCTGCATAGTTGCTCAACACCACTTTGCTCTGCCTCAGCAGAAAGTAGCCTGAGGTATTTCCAATGCACATCCTGGTTTACAAAGCCCGACTTGATGAATTATCAATATGCATGTCTTCTTTGCATGCTTAATCATTGAAGTTTGTAAATGCATTGTCTGTGTGATCTTCCTCAGTTGTGCAGTTAATATCATTCAACATTGCCATCTCCACCTCCTCAATATCCAAGAGACACAAAAAATTCTGCAGATGCTCAAATCTGGAGCAATCACAAGAAGTGCTGGAGGAGCTCAGCAGGTCAGGCAGCATCCATGGAGGGAAATAAACATTCAGCGTTTCAGGTCGAGACCCTTCATCAGGACTGGAAAGAAAGAGGGCAGAAGGTGGGGGTAGGGGGAGGAGCACACGCAGGCAAGGAATAGGTGAGTTCAGGTGATAGGCGAGAGTGAGAGTGAGAGGAGGAAGGTAGGTGTGTGGGGGACTCACAGATGAAGCACTGCCTCACCTGGAAGGATTGTCTGGGACCCTGAATAGTGGTGATGGAAGGAGGTGTAGGGACAGGTGTAGCACTTGGTGAGGTTGCAGCGTAAGTGCCAGGGAGATTATCAATGGGAAGGGACGAGTGGACAAGGGAGTTGCAGAGAGAGCAGTCCCTTCGGAAAGCAGAGAGAGGAGGTGAGTGGAAGATGTGCCTGCTGGTAGGATCCTGTTGGAGGTGGCGGAAGTTGCGGAGAATGATGTGATGAATACGGAGGCTCGTGGGGTGGTAGGTGTGGACAAGGGGAACCCTGTCCCCTGTTATGTCGGTGAGGGGAGGGGGGAAGGGCAGACGTGCGGGAAGTGGAGGAGATACGGGTAAGGGCAGCATTGATGGTGATGGAAGGGAACTGGGCGAAGAGGATGGCGTCCTTACAAGTGACAGGGTGTTAAGAGTCAAGGTAACTGTGGGTAGTCAGTGGGTTTGTGGAAGATGTCTGTGGTTAAATCTGTCTCCGGAGATGGAGGCAGAGAGATCCAGAAAGGGAAGAGAGGTGTTGGAGACGGAGTGAATCAAGTGAATCTGATGGCCAGGGTGGAGGCAGAGCTGATGAAATTGGACAAGCTCAGCACAGGTGCGGGAAGCAGCCCCAATGCAGTCATCAATGCAGCGGAGAAAAGAGTTGGGAGGCATTACCAGTGGTTGGCTTGGAACATGGACTGTTCTTCATTATCCGAGTTGACTTTTGCATACTGTAGCCCCTGTGGTGCCATTCCACATGTGTCCAAGGTAATACTGGTAGAGCTTCCTTTATCAAAGGCATCAAAATTCCAACAGCAGTGGCTAGTAAGGTGTCGTAAGTGAAATTAGTTCTTAAAAGTACATTACTCCTCATATATACTACAATAAGTGTTGTGGAATACCTTCTGCTTATCTCAGTGGGACACCTGTGACACTCAAGGGGCAACATGCCTAATTAACTGGGAATTATTGACCATTTCTATCACAGGTGTATTGTGTTGCAATGTTTATTGCCAAATGGATGCGTTGAAGACACATATGCACTTAAAATCTCTCACCTCCCACAAACACAACATTTTCTATATCTCAAGAATCAAGGGCACTCAGTTCACAGGAAGCTCCAAACTCTTCTGTTGCACCACATCACCCAATATTTCTAAGTCAGTATATACCAAGACTATCTTTGATCAAACATGTAACAATGAACATTAATAAGAATTTCATTCATCAGTCACAATTTGTCTGTTTCCACTTCTTAATTTCTGCTTTATGCTTTCAAATATCAACGTCTCCACAACTCTGAAGATCACTCCCTCTAGCCTTACACTTAGGGATGGTGGAATAGAAATTGGACATTATTTTGGCTATTTTGTGGGTGTAAAGCAGGTAACATGGCTCAACCTCAAGGAACTAATAGAAAGTCTTCAGTGATTGTGCTATTGGGTACCTTTCAGACAACAGTAATAAAATCTTGAGATCTCAAGCCTAAGGCTTTTTAAATCATTCTTAGAGACTTCTAAAAGTTGCACGAGGTCAAGTATTAATCTTGTTGCCAATCCAGTAGGAGGAAACGCAGAATCGAATACCGTTCCTTTTCTCTTTCTGCAGAGGTGCCTGACCTGCTGAATGTTTCAAGAATTGGGTGGTAATTAGCTGGATTGGGGTTTGTGAATAAGGTATCTTTATTAGTCACATATACATCGAAACATACAGTGAAATGGATCTTTTGTGTAGAGTGTTTCTGCGGGCAGCCCACAAGTGTCGCCATGCTTCTGGTGCCAACATAGCATGCTCACAACTGCCTAACCCGTACGTCTTTGGAATGTGGGAGGAAACCAGAGCACCCAGAGGAAACCCATGCAGTCACGGAGAGAACATACAACTCCTTTCAGTGGCCAGAATTGAACCCGGGTCACTGGCGCTGTAATAGCGTTATGCAAACCACTACACCACTGTGCCTACCCTTAAGACATATCTGAGCAACTTACCACATTGTCAGCTAAGTTTTAGTCTTATGATTGCACTGGAACAGGTTAACTAGAGGTGTCGCTAATTCTGGAGTGCAGCTCTTCAGTACTCCAACTGGAATGTAGCCTTCATTGTATTCACTACTATCAGCCATTTCTTGATATCATGTGGATTGAACTGAATTGTCTGGAAGCTGGTTTTGTTGATGATGTGGATTTCAGAATGAAGCCAAGATGGATTATCTTGGCAGCATTTGGCTGAACCTGGTTCTGAATGGTTCAGCCTAGTCTTTAGGACTCATATGTTAAGCCCCTACGATATTGAGGATGGAAAAATTATTGGAGCCTCCTTTTCCATTAGCTGCTCAATAATCTACCATCATTCAGGTTCAGATTGGTAGGATTGCAGAGCTTTAAGCTGACTTGTTAGTTGTAAGATCTCTTAGCCAAGTTTAATGCATGCTGTTTTTGTTATTTAGCTTACACATTGTCCTGTGTTACAGCCTCGAAATTAATTCTTAGATATGCCTGGTTTATTCTGGTGTGTCCTTCTGTACCTCTCAATGAACCAGGGTTGATCCCTGGCTTGGATGTAATGGTAGTGTGAGGGATATGCCCTGGCCATGCGGTTACAGATTGTGGTAATGTATGTGTGGTGATGCTGCTAATGGTCCATAACATCTCGTGGATGTCCAGCTTTGAACTGCTAGATCAGTTCTGAATCTATCCCATTTAGCACCATCTTAGTGGCACACAACACGATGTATGCTGTCCTGACTGTGAAGATGGAATTTTTCTCCACCATAAGTGTGCAGTTGTCACTTCTACCAATGCTATCACAGAGATGCAACTGGCACAGTTAACTTGCGCAGATGAGTTCAAATAGTTGCATCCCTCATTTTGGGTCATTCATAATCTACCCCAGACCTAATGCTACCAAGTTAGACTTGATGACGAGCATGGAAGACCCCCACCCATTCTCATTCTGTGCCCTTGCCTTTTCAGTACTTCTCCCAAGTGTTGATCAACGTGGAAGAGCACTGATTCATCAGATGAAGGAGGACAGTGTGTGGTGATCTGGAGGAGTGTTCCATGCCCATGCTTGACCTGATGCCATGAGACTTCATCGATCCCTAGAGTCAATGTTGAGGACTCCAAGGATTAATCCTTCTTGCCTGTGTAGCCCTGTGCTACCACCTCTGATGGGTCTGTCCTGCCAGTGAGACAGGATGTACCCAGGGCCTGTGATGGAAGAGTCTGACACATTGTAAAATATCCATTCTGAGTATTCATTCTGTGTTCGAATGCAACTGTGCAACCGAGTCAGCCACAGGGCTGGGTGTGGAATCAGATACAAGTCAGGCAGCAATGGCAGATATCTCCCTGCTCCATCTCCCCAGAGGTCTTTTGAAAACTAAGTGGGTTTTTATAACAGCTGTTCTAAAATTGTTTTTGTGATCATCATTTACAATGACTAGTTGGTGTTACAACTGCAGATTCTTAACTGGACTTAAACTCTACAGATACCATGGTGGGATTTGTATTTACTTCTCTTGGGTTGTAAATCCAGTCCTCAATATTACTAGTTTGGTGACAAATCATTTTGCCGCCACTGTACCCCAAAGGGTGACAACATTATAACTGTAATGAATCAAAAGATCTTTGCAGAAAATTGAGGTTTCTTCAGTTCAAGAGAGCAAACAATCTGATCGACTATTAATGAAATCCCAAGTCTACACCAGCAAACATTGTATCCTCCTCGATTATCAAATAGGTCATAAAGAACATGTATTTTATGCCAACTGGAAAGGTAGTGATGAGATTTAGGGCACGTTGTCCTTATTTCATTCGAACATTGGTAGGGCATAGGGGTGGATTTCTTTAGCACATATTGAAAAAAACCTGGGGTGCTACTTCAGCAGATCAGCACTAATCAGGAATTCCTGACATCCAAAAGGCAAAAGTGCAGAATTAAAACTTCCTTCAACTCAGATATGTTTGGCCTGTGATACTAAAGGGTAAAATTGGTTTCAGGCATCAGTAAAAATAAGTGATAACAATATTTTTCATGAATAAAGGTAAAATATCAGGTAAGAAGGTATATGGCATGCTTGCCTTTATGTAGTCGAGGCACTGAGTTAAGAGTCAGGAAGCAATGTTGCAGCTTTATAAAACTCTGGTTAGGCTGGCATCTGGAGTATTACATTCAATACAGGTCGCCCCATTATAGGAAGGATGTTGAGGTTTGGAGAGGGTACAGAAGAAGTTTACCAGGATGCTGCCTGAAGTAGAGGGCATGTGCTATAGGAGAGGTTGGACAAACCTATGTTGTTTTCTCTGGAACAGTGGAGGCTGAAGGGAGACCTGACAGAAGTTATAAGAGGCATAGATAGGTTAGACAGATAGTATCTTTTTCTTAGGGGTAAAATGTCTAATACTGGAGGGCATACATTTAAGGTGAGAAGGGGTTAAGTTCAAGGGAGATGTGCAGGGGAAGTTTTTTTTTTACACAGAGAGTGGTGGGTGCCCGGAAAGCACTGTCAGGGGTGATAGTGGAGGCAAATACGGCAGAAGCATTTAAAAGGCTCTTAGATAGGCATATGAATGACCTCACAATCTACCCCATTATGATCGTGCACCTTATTGTCTACCTGCACTGCACTTTCTCTGTAACTGTAACCTTTATTCTGTATTCTGTTATTGATTTACCTTCATGCACTGATCTGTTGATCAATTGATCTGTATGAACAGTATGCAAGGCAAGTTTTTCACTATACCTCGTTGATATGTGACACTAATAAACCGAGTTACCAATTTAGAATGGGGAGATATGGGCATTGTGTAGGTGGAAGGGATGAATTTAGTTAGGCATTTAATTACTAGTTTAATTAGTTCAGCACAAAATTGTGGGCCAAAGGGCCTGTTTCTGTGCTGTACTGTTCTATGTTCTATGAATAAAGAATCTATGACCACACAATTTTATATTTTCTCGTGTATGAATTTTAACTTATCTCTATGACTTGTTAGGATTTACGTGGGTTTCTGTGGGTTCCTGTGGGTCCCTTACAAGTCCTTTGCTCAGCTGATTATTTGTGATTGTTCTTTATAATTTATTTACTTATCTTTCCCTGCATTTGTTTGACGCTTTCTCGATTTGTCTTTAATAAAATATCCACCATTAGTGCTATGGGCTATATTTGTAGAGTACCTAGATTAGGCTCTACTAAGGCAGCACAGTGGCACAGCTAGTTAAGCCACTGTCTTGCAATGCATTGATGCAGGTTCAATCCTGACTTCAGGTGCTGTCCGTGTGGTGTTTTCGCCTTCTCCTTGTGACTGTGTGGGTTTCCCTTGGGTGCTCTAATTTCCTCCCCATTCCCAAAAATGTGCAGGTTGGTAGGTGAAGTGGCCACTGTAAATTGCCCCTAGTGT
This sequence comes from Pristis pectinata, assembly GCF_009764475.1. Classification (NCBI taxonomy): domain Eukaryota; kingdom Metazoa; phylum Chordata; class Chondrichthyes; order Rhinopristiformes; family Pristidae; genus Pristis; species Pristis pectinata. The sequence goes on along the minus strand of NC_067409.1, from coordinate 92,915,534 downwards.
GTAGGTGAGTGGTAGAATCTACAGCAGTTGATGAGAATGTGGAGAGAATGAAAAATGAATTAATTTAAGATTAGTGTAAATGGGTGAGTCAGTGGGCTAAAGGACCTGTTTTATGTTGCATCTTTCTGTAACTCTATGACCTTCCACAGAGATGTTATTCCATTATAGCAAAAAATACCCATTAATACAGAAATTTCAGAGATGAAGATGCCTTATTGCACCAAATTTTAAACCACATTTCTATAGAGTTTATCAGGTGCAATATCTGTTTTGTACTGGCAGCATAACAAGTTGAGAATGAGAGCACTAAGTCAAAGAAATTGTGTGTGTGCACTGATAATTAACAAGATAAGCAACATATAGTAAGTAATTGATGTGACAATTGGAAAATTGTCACAGAAAATTATAACAAGTTTAGCTAGCTTTCATGTACTTTACATGACTTTATTTTGATTCCCGAATTTCTTTCTATTCTTTCATTACAAGTGTGACTGGCCAGGTCAGCATTCACTGGCCTTTTCAATTGCCCCTTGAACTGCCATTTCAGAGGCAGTTATGATTTGATCACAACGTTGGTCTGGAGTCCCCCCGTGGGCCAGATTTCCTTCTCTGAAGATCATTAGTGAATCATATAGACTCTGACAACACTTTCATAGTTTTCATGATTACCATTACTGACAATTTTTTTATTACAGATTTATTTAACTGAATTTGGTTCAATCAATCATCTCCAATCAATAATCCAGGCCTCTGGTTACTAGTTGAGTAATTAACCATTATCCCATTGTCTCATTGATATACTGACTGAATACAATCTATGAATGATCCACTGAATGATTTCAGAATTGAAAAATTTTAATTGAAAACATCAACAGTTTCTATTTTGTGTTATATTTTATGTAAAGACATGATTCTGGTTTCATTCCTAAATATCCACTTCTCATTTCAGAGACAATGATTTTTTTTGTATTTCCCCCTTTGCTTTCTTTGAAATTGCTTTTTGCTCTTTAGACATGAATAACTCTACTGGCTTTCATCTTCCCCTTACAATTATGTAAATCTTTTCCTTTGGCTGAATACAGTCTCTTTTTTTAGTGCACAATGACTAAATTAGCCATGCGAGTGGAGCCTTCAGGGTTAATGCATACCCTAAATCAAATAGTTAACTGAATACTTCCTGCAGCAGATGCATAGGTTTAACAACTAACATCTTAGTCAGTGGCTAATTAATTTCTTACTACTTTGAATTTTGCACTTTTTGGATTTCAAACAATAGTTTGTCTGTTTCTTCTCCTTCTCAAACCTCGGTATCAAATGCAGTCATGTTACTTTTACTATTTGCAGAATAATCTCATCATCAGATGGTTGACTAATTTTGGTATATTATTTACCACGAAACACAGCCCCTCAAACACACATTCTAGGAAACAATTGTCATTTTGTAAGCTATACTCACAGTGCTTTCCAGGATGCCCGATCACTCCCCACACTGACGTTCTTTATTTCCATGCAGTAATTGTTCCCATTATCAATACATCCATTCTTCCTTTCCCATTATCCTGACCCTCCGAAAGAAATTGCGTCATTCATGCTCAAGTTGTAGAATACCATTTCAAGTTGCTACTACCACATCATATTGGAGATGGGGATGGGAAGAGGAGGGGTGGGGTGGTGGTGGTGGTGGATACCACCAAGACTTTTTGAGGAATCATGAACAAGAGAAGTGCATGTGAGATGCTGTTTACTTTATTCTTACTGCTTTGGATGTAGATATCAGAAACAAACAACTTTCCCCTAAATTGCACTTTCCATTTCTTCCTCTTCAGTAGACGGGAAGAGTGAATTTGGGAAATCCATTTCACCAGTCCAAATAATAAATTTTCTCATTTCACCATTGTCGGGTCAAAATCCTGGAACTCTCTCCCTAACAGCATTGTGAGCATACCCACACCTCAAGGACTGCAGCAGTTCAAGAAGACAGCTCACCACCACCTTCTCAAGGGCAACTAGGAGTGGGCAACAAAATGCTGGCTCAGCCTGCAAAGCCCACATCTTTTATTATTGTTTTGTTATTGGTTTATTTTTAATCACATGTACCGAAATACAGTGAAAAGTTTTGAATATATAAATTAAATTACAACTGGCAAAAGTAATCTAGATCAGCAAAAAAAACCAAACATTCATGCCAGACGAAGCTTTCTCAGTGCAAATGGCTTCTTTCGGCATGCTGCTGGGTTGGTAAATACTGCCACTTAAATAGTGGTGACTGCCTCACCATGTAGGTTTATGATTCATGTTGAGGTAATCTATACCGAATCAATGGCATCCACTGTCAATGGCAGGCAGGTTTTCGAGTAGTAAAATGCAATCTTTTGCTGTGTACAGAGCAAAAACTTTGCAGGGTTTCAGGACCCACTGTCAGAGGGCTCATCACCATATGTGCTGGCTATGAAGCAGCACAGGATGGTCACAGCAGTGAGGCCTCCAGTATGATCAGGGAACCACAAGATACAAGCGTGGCTGCAGATCTTATATCACCGTTACTCTATTTTATTCCATATCGTCACATTGCAATATCTGCAAGGCTATATACAAAGATTAACTTGACCCAATATATTTAATGCACTTAGTTTTAAGTATTTTCTAGTTCTTTTCATCAGTGCTTCCCCCTTTGAACAGTGGCTATATAATTTTGTTTAACTAATCTGGTGCTTTACCCAAGTGGCTCCCCTAGGGCAGAAGTAGGAAGAACAGAAGTTGTGTCACAGTCCTCTGAGGAGAACACACACCAGTTGGTCTATCTTGAGGTTTCAGTTCATTCGCTGTTTTCAATCTGCTTAAAAAGACATATTGTGCAGTTAAGCAGAAAGACTGCAGGTGATTAAAAAAAAAGGAAGCTTCTGGAAAGAGAGAGAAGCCACCTACAATCTTTATTCAGTTGGACGTTCAAAATAGGCAAATAAATAAACAGGTAAGATTCAAATAAATCAGTGCTTATGCATAAAACATTCATGGTTGATCATAGTCAGGATTTATTTTCTATTTACAATCATCAATAAAGTTGTATCACACCCTGATTTTCTCCAAAGAATGTATTAAATCAAACATTGATAAACATTAATTAAACCAAAATAATATTGGTGACTGTGATCACCTCAAAGCAAGTTTCTTTCTCAAGAATCTTGTTTCCCCAGGATTACCTTCTTCTCCAGCAAAAGACTTCCACAGGCTCACTGCTACTGTCACCAGTTTCAAGCAGAGGGAAAGATCTACACCTTTGAGATATTCATTTCTTGATCTTTCCTTAAATTCCTTCTTTATTTAATCAACCTGGCCAAATGGCTGTGTGCTTTCAATGTTGGTTATTTGCCACCAAATTGAATTTGCAAAGCTGAAGCAAAACAGCAGCTGCTGCTGTTAAAAATCATTATTTTCACTGTTTCTCCTCACCCACTGACCCTTTGCTTTAGAAGAACCATATTAAATATTTAATTCAATGATGCCAGGAATATTTCTGAAAAGGTCACTGTCTACATTGGTATAAGCTGTGGTACCATTCAGTATAGGTGTATCCACAAATTCCACAGCACAAAACATTCTTAGCTCTCTTCTGCAGGTGCCTTCTCCAACTCCAACACAGTGATGTTGTTAACAGCAGATGTACTCAGAATATGAGCAGGAACATACAGTGTGATTGGGGCCCTCTAGCTGGCCAGTAGCGACCCAAGTTGAAGCCATTGATCCACACTTGACCCTGTAGACAGAGGGGAAAAAAAATTACTACAAACTTCATAATTAGTGACCTCAATCTAATTAACAATGAGGAACAGATCCTCAGTGTGTTTTTTCTAGCTGTTTATTATGGATTGTATATCAACTCCTATTAAAAATGACATTGCCACAACTTCACTGGGCACTTTCATTATATCTGCCACGGCCAATTTTTATCATGCTTCCTACATTTCATTTCAACAAACTCTAAACTTCCCTTTTAAGAATATTAACTTGGTGGTTACACTTGTGCTATGCATGGTTGAGTGATAAACAACATTCTTGCCTCTTGAACCAGAAGTCATGAGCTTGAGTCCTGCTGTGTAGACCTGAAGATCAAGTACTTTGCTGGGTGCTAAAAGATCATTGCCCTTTTGAAGGTGCTGTCCTTCAGATGTGACGGCATCCTTCTGCCCACTTAGATCAAAGAAAGATGACATGGCAACCTCATGAATGTGAGCAGAGGAATTCTCCCAGTACCTTAGCTAACATCTATCCCTTCATTAATACAACACATTGTCTGATCTTTTATCCTGGTGTAGCTGAGAGAAAATTGACTGCTATATTTGAGAACACGTCAACAGTTACTGCATTTAAGCACTTCACTGCAGTCATGATAAGAGTTACATTAATACAAGTTCTTTCTACATTAATATTTCCTGTGGTGGCAATACTGGGGTGGAAACAGAACGTTGCATATTTCCACCGATTACTACAGGCATGCATCAACCTGAACCTTTGGATGACATTAAGCTTACTGAGTGTGAAAGTCGGCTGATACCCAAAGACATCAGCAGATGATCAGGTCATTACTCTAGGGATACAAACAGGCACACACATGACATTGCAGGTTACCACAGGGTCAAACACAACAGGGTGATTTTAAACAGACAGGTACCACCTCAGACCTTGACCACCGATGGGCACAGCAAATGGTGGCTTTGAAATGGAATCTTTGGAAGAGACCAAAGACACCAGCTTCAGTCTTCCTAATATTTTGTTGTAGGGAATTTCTACTCATGCAATACTAGAAGTCAGACAAGCAGTGTGACAGTTTGAAGGGGGTTGAGATGAGCGTTGTGGAGACAGCTGGATACTATCAGCATGCACATAGAAACAGTGTATTTATGGATGATGTCAGCAAGTGACAGCATGTAAGTGAGGAACACAACATGCTGAAGAATAGAGCCTTGGAGACACCAGACGAAACAACATGGAAGGTGGAGAAGTCTTTGCAGGTGACCCTCTTGGTATAATTGGACAAAGATGGCACTGGAGGAGAATAATGTGATTGACCACACCAATAGCTGTAAACAGGTCCCACATCAATAGCTGTAAACAGGTCAAGGACAATAAGCAGAGACAGGTTATCATACCTCATACATAAAAGGACACAAGGAGCCATGATGGTACGGAGACAGAAGAACTTCAAACATACGAGTTCAGAAAAGATGGGCACTGTATGAGAATACTAAGCTACTGCTAAGGTTAACTTAAGGATCCCTATCAACCAGCTGGATTGTAATATCAACTGTAATGTCTACTATGAAACTTACTCAGTAGAAAAAATTCTATGTTGGCTTTAGCAAGTTTAATTCATTTATATAAAGGAGCAGGAATTTCCCCTGAACTGACTCTGTTATCTGAAGCCAAAAATGTACAAATGAGTAAGCTGGGCTGTGAGTTTAAATCTTTCTAGGCACTTAATGTGATGGAAAGGCAATCTTACTTAGACAAGGTCTAACTACAAGAAACCTGATTTCTAGCAAAACACAAGCTGCTGGAGGAACTCAGCAGGTCAAGCAGCATCTATGGAGGCAAAAGTACAACACATTCTATCAGGTTCCAGTATGTAGATTTCCAACTACACAAAACCCTTTGAAGGATAGAGACAGGGCTACCACCTGCTGTGCTCCACTTGGTGTATTTTCATCTCCTTCAGTGCATTGAGAAGTGCCAGAGGAAAAGAAATATCCCATTTTTCTTCTTCAGAAAACTTTAAGAAATCAATCTGCACTCTAGTGATTGCATCACCTTCAGGCTACTTATGTGCTTTAATATGGCCTGTACCAGAAATAACATCTGTGAGTCAGCTTCAGTCAGTAAATGTGCAGGATGTTCCTATTTGGGTTAGCATTGTGATAGGCATCGCCATATCCACTCACGTTCTGTGAAGTCACTTGGAAACAATTCATTTTTCACAATTTTGTACAAATATTGTCATCTACATTAGAATTCTTGCCACTGCTGATTCAATTCTCAAATCAGATTGTACAATGCATAAATGATTGCCTTAAATAGTGTTATTGACTTTAGTCCCAGAGTTGTGGACCACTTGCTTTGGGAGTGCTAATCAACTTCAAGTCTACAGGGCTTGGTAAAATGTATGTTTTTAAGCCATTAGTGCTCACCCCAAAGAGCCTCAAAATGAGCACAGAAATTTTATTATTGTTGGTTTAAAGATTGCAGAACATCCTGTTCACCCAGATTCTTAGACTGGCTGCCTTTTGCCACAAGAATATCTCAAGCACTGAGAGGGCAGAAGCTGAGAAGTAGAAGCAGAAGTTGACTGGGTGACCCCTCGAACTCGCTCTCTTATGGGCGATTCTGTACTCATACCTCATCCACTTTACCACATGATCTGCACTGCACTTGGTCACTAGATTAGTTTTAATCAGTTTATTGTCATATACACCAGGGTGCATTAAAATTCCTTGCTCAGGTGAAGCTCATGGAGCAAACTGTATACTTGATAATAATAAACGATAAATACAGCACTGAGTGCAAAACAACAGAATGGTGTTGAAGAGGGGAACGTATTACAAAGTGGATGGAATGACTGTTGCAGCTCTGCTAGACTCCCAGCCTAACTCTGGCACAATCCAAGTATTGGAAATACTAGGCAGATGGTTACAAAAGACTCTGCCAATTTCAGCATCTCCCATACAGTCTTAGAGCTGGCAGAAACTTTCAAATCCACTGATCGGGTGGGGGTCCCACCAATGGAGTCAGGAGCAGGGTCATCCTGTTCCAGAATTTCCTGGTTCCTTGCCTCAGTTCAATGTTGGTCTTAACTTAGAGACTGGAACACCAATAGATAAGGTGTGTTAATTATCGGGCAGGGTCTGTTGGGCTCAGAATAAGTATGAGACTTGTGCCCACAGAAACTAAAAATTTTTAATAAAGGAACAGATTTTCATCTTCAGTGTACAGGAAAGTTCCAGAGTTGTGCTGCGATGCTGCACTCCTGGCACTGCCCTCTTGTTCTTCACTGGTATCAGCAATGGTGGACACTAGGGAGAACAATCCTGATGTAAATTGCCAGGATTACAAACTCTAGACATTTAACTGCTTCCTCAGCATCTCCCAAACCTGCAAACCTTACTATCCAGGACAAGAGCAGCAAATTATGCAGAATGCCTCTGACCACAAGTTCTTCTACATGTCACACAGTATTTCAACTAGCAATTGCATCATTGTTCCTTCACTGTTGTTTGTCCAAGACCAGAATTTATTACCGAGAGAACCTTCACCATTTGGCCTACAATGATTCATAACGGTGGTTCAACACTATGTTTTCCAAAGACATTTAGGAATTGCCAATAATGGATTGAAGTCCATGTCCTACCTATGAATTAATTTAATAAAAGCTTGTGTTTGTGGTCAGATTATTTCCAAACTATATTCCATGGCCAACAATCTTGAGACAAGATACCCAGAGGCCCTCTTCATTATTGCAGGTGACTTCAACCAGGCCAACCTCAAGAATGTGTTACCAAAGTACTAGCAGCATGTCTCCTGTCCCACCAGGGCCCTAACACCCTTGACCATTGCTAGACAACCATTTAAGATGCCTTCCAAGTAACAATGATCATAAGAACGCTGGATTATTGTAAAAGCCCATCTGGTTCACCAATGTCTTTCATGAAAGGAAATTTACCATCCTGATTCAATTTGGTTTCAGGCCCATCAACATTATCGACTCAACTGCTCTCTGAAATGACCTAGCAGGTCGCTCATTCTGGGGCATTTAGGGGTAAACAAGTGATACTTGCTCATTAGTCACATCCATGTTTCATCAACAAACATAAAACAATTCACTGAATGAGTTCATTCACACTACTGCATCAGTTAGTTCCCTGGATCTCATTCCCCTGACATTTAACAATAACCTTACAAAGTGCTCAAATACTTACCCACCTACCTTTGAAAAGTTAATACTCCACCTCTGTTGCTATGTTTTAACAATTTGCTGTGTAAATTAAAATAGTAACCTTGACACTTACTCTTTTGGTTACTTTACATTTACGTTCTCCCACTATTGATTCAATGCCCAAATAAACTTCTTTACTTGTAATAAATTTGCTGCACTAAATTACTTCACAACTCTGTAGACTTTATAAGGTTCGTTTTTAACCTGCAGAAAAAGGCCTTAATTTCCCTGGAACCTCAGCAGAACCATAGTCTCCCACCTTTGACATCATTACACTATATCATTCATCTTAAGAGCCAAAAATGATTGAGGGAAGATAAAACAGAAGTGTTCAAAATTATTGCCTGCTGTGATAGCTTAGAAAAAGAGTAACATTTTCCACCATTTGGAGCCCCGGCAACCAGAAGACCACAAATTTAAGATGATTGGCACATTGCCTGGAAGAAAGTAAGAGGATTCTGCTTTGCAGTGAGCAGCTGCGATGTGGAATGCATTACCTAGAAAGGTGATGAAAGCAGGCTTAATTGTAACTTTCAAAAAGGAACTCGATATATTCTTTTAAGGAGAAATTTACAGACTGGGAAAAGAGTAAAGGATTGGGACGATACAGGTAAGCAATTTCAAAGAAATAATTAGTCGAATTACATCCTTCAATGCTGAATGACCATGGATATCTTCTGTACCCTTCTAAGGACCTTGATATTATTCCATTTTACCCATAATATGCTATTTGGGCCCTAAGCAAAAAGTGGATGCACCTAAATTGCCACGTTGAGGTCAGATGCAGGTTGGAGGAACAACATCTCATATTCCACCTTGGGAGTCTCCAACCTGATGTCCTCAACATTGATTTCACAAGATCACAAGACAAGGGAGCAGCAGGCCATTCGGCCCATCGAGTCTGCTCCAAGAAAAAGGAAAATAGAAATGAGAAATGGGGAATGGGGGAAAGAGGAAAAAAACCTATTCTAATCCCAATTTCCAGTCTTATCCCCATATCCCTTGATATCCTGACTATTTAGATATCTATCTATCTCCTCCTTGAATGCCCCCACTGATCTGGCCTCCACTGCTGTACGTGGCAAGGAGTTCCACAAATTCACCACCCTCTGGCTAAAGAAATTTTTCCTCATCTCTGTTTTGAAACTGTACCCTCTAATTCTAAGATTGTGCCCTCTGGTCCTGGACTCACCCACCAAGGGAAACAGCCTAGCCACATTTACTTTGTCCTTTCCTATCAATATTTTAAATGTCGCTATGAGGTCCCCTCTCATTCGTCTGTACTCCAGTGAGTACAGTCCAAGAGCCGACAAATGCTCCTCATACGTAAGCCCTTTCATTCCTGGAATCATCCTCGTAAATCTCCTCTGAACCCTCTCCAACGTCAACACATCCTTCCTAAGATGTGGGGCCCAAAACTGCGCACAATATTCCAAATGAGACCTCACTAGTGTCCCGTAGAGCCTCATCAACACTTCCTTACTTTTATACACTATACCTCTCGAAATGAATGCCAACATAGCATTCGCTTTCTTTACCACCGATCCGACCTGGTGGTTAACCTTTAAGGTATCCTGCACGAGTACCCCCAAGTCCCTTTGTACTTCCGTGCTTTGGATTTTCTCTCCTCCTAGATAATAATCTGCCCGCTTATTTCTGCTTCCAAAGTGTACAACTGCACATTTCCCTACATTGAATCTCATCTGCCATTTCCTTGCCCATTCTCCTAAACTGTCTAGGTCCCTCTGCAACCTTCCAATCTCTTCAATACTCCCTACTCCTCCCCCTATCTTGGTGTCATCCGCAAACTTAGCCACGAAACCATTTATTCCATCATCCACATCGTTAATGTACAAGGTAAGAAGGAGCGGTCCCAACACTGACCCCTGCGGCACACCACTAGTAACTGGTAACCAACCAGAACGAGATCCTTTTATTTCCACTCTTTGCTTCCTGTCAACCAGCCAATGCTCCACCCATTCTGTTATCCTACCTGTAATTCCATGACCTCTCATCTTATTAATCAGTCTCTTGTGAGGCACCTTATCAAAGGCCTTTTGAAAGTCTAAATACACAACATCTACCGCCTCTCCCTTATCCACCCTACCTGTGATTTCTTCAAAAAACTCCAATAGGTTGGTCAGGCAGGATCTTCCCTTCACAAAACCATGTTGGCTAGGACCTATCTCGCCTTGCGCCTCTAGGTATTCCATAACCCCATCCTTGAGGATAGATTCCAATAATTTACCCACCACTGATGTCAGACTAATAGGTCTGTAATTTCCTTTATGCTGCCTCCCACCTTTCTTATACTTTCTCTAGATTTCTCAAACTTCCAGTAACTCCACCCCTTCTTTTTCTTCTCCCCACCCCACCCCCACTCCCTTGTCTTCCCTTTTTCCTGTGGCTCCCTTCCCCTGCCTTGCTGACCTGCCCATCTCCTTTCCTCCCCTCCCCCATCCTTTATTCCATGGTCCACTGCCCTCTCCTACTGGATTCCTTCTTCTTCAGCCCTTTGCCTCTTCTATCACCTTTCACCTTCCCCCTCTGACCTGGACTCATCTAATCACCTGAACTCACCTATCCTCTGCCTGTGTGTACTCCTCCCCCTCCCCCCACCTTCTTATTCTGGCTTCTGCCCTCTTCCTTTCCAGTCCTGATGAAGGGTCTCGGCCTGAAACGTCTACTGTTTTTTTCCCTCCATAGATGCTGCCTGACCTGCTGAGTTCCTCCAGCACTTTTTGTGTATTGTTCCAGATTCCAGCATCTCCAGAATTTTTTGTGTACACCCAAATTCCAGTGTTTAAGATGTACATTGTATAAATAATTACGGCAAGTTCAGGAAGTCTGCATTACAAGATGCCCTTGATTTTGAATTCCTTTATACTGCTTTAACTTTTTATTGCAAGTTCCAAAAAAAGAATTGACTGTATGAGATACAGGCATAGCTGGCAAAATTAAAACTTGTGATCACTTGATTCTCATTGCTCAATGAGAGGAAATAGACTAACCTTAACTCACCGTCGTCAACAAAGACAAAGCTACTTGTGATTTTAGAAACCCCTATTAAATCACCACTCCAATGCAAATAACCCTGGAATCTGAATACCTACACCAATCAGGCACAAACTGCTGGCTTGCTAGATCATCTCATGAGGCATTTATCAGGTTCTGGATTCACGTCTATGCCTGACAAAGTTAGGATGGCAGATTATTGGTTGATAGACCAGTTGTAGTAGCGCTTTTTTCCAGATTTAAGGTTGAATTTAAATACTGTCCTCCAGACCATTAATCCAGACCTCTAGACGAGTGCATCACTTGACTACTAGGCTGCCGTAGTCTGCTTTTCATCGTGGGGAATGGCTTGAATTGATAATTGTGCGTTTCACAAGATAAGTTATGAATCACAGTGACATGTATATATCTTCCATTATATCCACTTTGTTCCTTAATTGTTAAGAGACAATTGCAAAGTCAACCCAAAAACAAACCAAAATTCATGGAAACCACAGTTATTGTCATTTAACAAGTTTGTTAACTGATTAGTTCCGCATTTAGCTCACGAGTTAGGTGATAAGTAATGCCAAAAATGAAGCTTAGTAAACATCATCTTACACCATGAATGTACTTTTATGGTATTACTATGCAAGAGCTGAAGCATGAAAATGTAGGGTGTTACTTTGCAGCTGGTGGTCAGATAGTGTCAGATTTATTTCCAGGTATTGGAAAAAAAAACATCACAAGCCTTCCTTTAAAATAAAATAATTTTAACCATACATTTACATATGGTCTAGACTGTGGGTACTTCTCCAACAGGTTTACAGGATACATCTTAACTGAACATGAACAATGAAGCTTGGGAAATGAGGTGAGTTTTACAAAAAATATTCAAAGGGGGTGAGAGCGGAATTAGAACCGTTAACGATGCAGGAAGGAGGCTGTTTAGCTAATCATACACATTGGCTTTTTGTTTGAGCATTTCGGAAACAGTCCTGCTATTCCACAAAGCTCTGCATCATCCTTCACTTCCGATATCAATCCATTACTTCCTCAAAAGATGCAATAGCTTCTGCCAATTTTTTTTTACTAAACTAAGCTCTCTCTTCACTTTGTGGCTTCATTCTGGCTTGATACTGACTCCACATGCAGGAAAAATCTTAAACTTACTCACAAGAGCAAAGCTACTTGTAATTTTATCAACCATTGTTAAATCTCTGATCCCACACAGATCCTGGTGTACAGTTCTGCTGCTTCATTCACTGATATCATTCATGCATGAGAGGAAGAAGACCGTGGGTTTCAAGTCACTCCCCAGGGAACATAAAACCTAGGATACCATTTCAATGTCATTTGGGGTAATATTGAACTATTGTAATTGCCTTCTGTCAGATGAGACAAAGGTCTTTTCTTAAATGTTCAAAGACAGACATGCATCCCATTTTGAAGAGCAGGAGAGATGTTCTGGTTAACGTTAAACTCCCATTGCCAAGACCATTAACATACAACAATTTATCTGCTCCTCACTATCCACATATTGATTGGTAGCTTCCAGTAATAGCGCCTGGGTTTCATAAGCATTTTTACTGGTCATAGAACAGCTTGGGACACTCTGAAATTAGGAAAGGCAGATTCTCTGTTGTTCTTTTGCAACCATGACAAAGCAGCACTGAAAACATATCTCATACTTGTGGTGAAGTCCACATCTCCCAGGGTCTGTCGCAACTAGAATTGCACATGTCTGTGGACTGAAACCAAGGCCTAGAAGCATGGATTTTGCTTGTGGGCCAAGCCATGCAAATTGCATTGGCACTCTGCTCCCTCCTGTGTTTCTACAGAGCACGGCACTGCCATTTACCATCCCTGCCCTTCCTCCTGCCAAGTAAGTGCATGAACATGTGCTTAGAAATTGGACTTCAGGCAGTTATGGTACACTAGATAGCCACTGTGTGCTACTCTAAAGCGCTTAAGTCCTCCAAGCAAAAAAGAAAATCATGAAATTGGCTGGCAATGAGTTTAATAGAGCACCGAGTTGTTTTTCATCATCATTATGTGGCAAGATACAACCTGCAATATTTCACAACACACATAACACAATTTTGCGAACATCACTCACTTTGCTGTGTACCAATCCCACAAGGCATCATTAGTGAAAAGCATAATCCCCAACAAGCAGACTCTGCAACACACATAACATTGGAAAAGGGAGAGACTTCATGATTCATGAACTGACTAGCGTTTATTACAACTATAGATGTAAGGCGGAAGGACTTATGCTGCAGGAGGGCAATGAGACCAGGTAGGATTGCCATCAGGAAAGTTTGGGAGAGGTGGTTGAGGTGCTATCTCACCACAGCAACAAACCCCGTACCAAACAGCAATGGTGTAAAAAGTTTCATGATTTAAATCAGATCTGTCAAGGTGAGATAAGAACAGAAAATGCTGGAGAAACTCAGCAGGTCAGGCAGCATTTGTGGAAAGAGAGTCAACGTTTCAGGTCCTCAATCCTTCAGTGAGCCTTTCCCCAAAAAGGTGGAGAGAGAGGAGGGAGTCATCAGGTACTGGAGGGGGAGGGGAGGACACGGAGAGCAACAAGGAGGGGAGTAGACTGACATGACACTGCAGGGTAGAATGCAAGGGAACAGTGGTGAGAATAGGGAAGGTTTGCACACTGCATCATTTCACCTGACAGCCTGCAACATCTGCTCAGCAATGAGGTATCAGAATGCTAGCTTGGAGGGGCAGATGTCACTTTGTGATAGAACAGGTGTCAGCAGGCTGTAGACCAGCAGGAGGGATAGGATATCAGGTGCTGGGTGTGGGAGTGTCCGAGTATCTGTGCTGCCTTAGAGGAATCATGTGAATGCAACGACTGAGATGCCTTCTTCACATGGCATATGGAGATGATTAGTGATCTGTCAGGCTTCCCTGCAGAATGTAGGGGATAACAAGAATCGTGGCCAATCTGATTCCAACATTGCATCTGACTTCCAACACTACATTCCCATCTACCAGCAGTAATTTCCATCCTTTGTTTATCAAATACCTATCTCCCATCATCTTAAATATGTTCAAGGACTCTTCTTCCACCACCCTTTGAGGAAAACTTTCCAAAGTCTCACAAGCTTTAGAGAGAAAAGAAATTCACTTCATCACTGTCTTAAATGCGTAAACCTTTACATTTTAAACAGTGACTCCTGGTTCTAGATTCATTCACAAGAGGAAAGGTCCTCTCAACATCTACATTGTGAAGACCCTTAAGATCCAAGATATTTCAATTAAGTCATGTCTCTCTCTTCTAAACTTTAACAGATACAAGGCTAACCTATCCAATTTTTCCTCAAAAGGCCACTTGTCCATTCCATATTCTAGTGTTTTGTGAATTATGCATCTTGGACCATCTCATAATTCCGTGGTCTCTCTATTTCTCTTTTAAGTTTCCAACCAAAATGGACAATTTCACATTTTCCCTCATTATCGTTCATTTTCCAAATCTTTGCCACTCACTTAACCTATCTATATTCCTTTATGACCTCACAAGGTCCTTTGCACAACTCTCTTTCCTACTTGTCAGGGTCATCAGCACATAGAGCAACCAATTTGGTGCCTTCATCCAAGTCTCTAATATAAAATGTAAAAGTCTAGGTCCCAGTACCAATCCCTGTGGCACACCATTCATTACATCTCGCCAACCAGAAAAATACGAGATCTTCATTCCTATGCAGGAGCTGACACATGCAGTCTGCACTCACAAACCTCTTTACCATGAGCCAAGTCCTGCTATCACTTTGCAGAGACCCTTCTCCAAGAAGAGGTGTGAAGGCAACACAGACCAGCATGTTGGGGTCTGGATTCAGACTTAGCCACAGGTCTGGAGATTGATAGTGGTGGAGCGGTCTAATCAACCTACCATCCCTTGGTGCCCAGGCTCAGGATATTGATATCTCATATCAGCACACTCAACGTGCCCCACACTTAGCAACCGCAGAACACTCCCTCAGTCAGCTGTGGCCAGCAATCTGAAGGCAGCCTTCTGGAGGAAGGACTTCTTGTGGGTCTTCACAGCCACCTGCTCACAGTCCAACTGATGGACAGAGGCCTTCCAGAAAGCAGCACACAGGGACACTGACATAGTACAAGGAACTGTAAACTAAAAGGTTGTGAAACACAAGGCACACTTGGCTGATCATCTTAAAGATAGAGTCTTTATTTATATTCTTGTAAAAGCCTGTTGGTTAACCACTGTTAATACTCATCCATGTGCACCAAGTGACTTATTATTTTTTGTGACTGCATGTGCTGTCAGCGAGGTGTAAAAGGCTATGTTGCATGTTACGCTGGTGTAGCTGCATGGGCTGCTGTGCCTTATACAGGAAGTTTGTTAAATGGACACATGACAATGTAATGGTGGTCCAGGTTCATCCTCATCAGAATAATGCCCATCCACGGAGGGGGATAACTGAACAGCTGCTGTTGCTTTGTCTATACTCATGCCATGGGTTACATGCTGGTACATCAGTGATTGCATCCAAGCCCTGTTGCCAGGTTACTTTCCTGTTGCTGATATTTCATCCCTTCCTGTTCTACACCTGCCCTTGTTATCACAGCCTCTTCCTGAGGCAGGGACTCTTGGTTATCTGCAGTAAAATAGGAGGCAGGTTGCTTGGTGAGATGTTAAATCTTCTACAATGAGCCTCTTCTGTTGTGGGCTCCTTGTCTTGCAGGGGAATTAAGTGGAGGGGCTCATGTTTGAAAGAGCTGCAGTGGTAGGTGATGGATTGTTCAGGGAAGAGGCACAGCACATTGATCACATTATTTACAGAGAGCTGTATCACGCAAAAAGGTTTCCAACAACTGCAGTCAGCAATTGTTCACATTTACGTCCAACCTTTCTCCATTCCAAAGAAATAATTCATTTGTGCAATGGATTAGCTGTGCAAAGCCGATCAGAAATTGTTTTCTGCACATGGAATTGCTCAGGCCAATTTGGTGATGGAAACTACCTCTAAGGATTTTTGACACTATTCCTTGTTTTCGTGTGCTGAACATCTTTTAGGCACAAGTTTAATATGAAAAAACCAGCTCTAGTTTTTAGGCAGACACTGCTGCTTTCTGTACAAACAAGAATATTCAGCAATGAGTTAAAACTGTGTCACTTTAAAACGGACTCCAAAGGTTATATTCCTTTAAACCCTGTATAATTCATGAGAAGCCTTTCACATTAGAGAAGCACGTGAAGGAGAAGGAACAGAGTACAGGAGAGCAGTGATGTTGCTGAGGTTGGATGAAGAGCAGCTGGTTAGGCACGTGTGGACCACAGACAGCAGCATAACCCTATTGGGCTGAATGGCCTGCACCATGCATAATAAGGCTGGAATACTTTCTGGTTTAGGGAAGTGATGAGATTGTGGCTCTTCTCCGATGGCTATTTACTACTCATGAAGAAGCAGTGGCAGCAGCCCACTGATCCATTTGAAGTTTCACAGTCAAGCCAATTCTGTTCTCAGTCACAATAACACAAGCAGTTTCCAGCACCTTAACTGGATACAAGCAAGAGCAAGGATGCTGGCTTTATTTTCCATTTTACCAGCCAAGTAGCACAGTGATGAAATGTTACTATGCAGCTATCTCAGCTGACATTAGCTAATTGGACACAAACTGAGAATGAACTTGTTCAATACTACAGTGGTTAGTGAATTTAATGCATAAATCTGTGAGAAGGATCATTTCACAGATTCAAATATGACATTCCTCCAATTTTCCCCACAGGGAAACACTCTCGTGACAGAGAGACCGGGTACAATGCCGAATATTTACTCCCAGAGTCTTGTTCCAGGGGTCACAGGTCAGCCAAATTGCTCTACTCTGCATTGAGGCCCAACAAGCATCCAGTTCGCAAGAACCATGCAGCTCGTCCGACTTATCTTGTGTGAAACTGATCTGGGGTACAGTAGCAATGGTGAAATCTGCCTGCTGGAGGCCATGCCTCTCTTACTGGACAAAGTCACAGCTCCGCATGGTGCTCTATGAGGGGTATTCTGACTGCCCCTTAGTGGGTCAGCATCCACCTCCTCACATTTCTACAGTGGGTCTCATAAAAGAAAAACAAATTTATATTAATGTTGGGCCTTTCATGAACTCAGGACATTCAGGTTTTGAAGTGGTTATTGTTGAAACGTTAGAAAATTTAACAGTGTGCAATGTACAGATGGACCATCAAATAAACTGAGAGCTGATTAAAATGAAACATAATCTGAAAAGGTTCAAGAAAAAGTCCAGCATGAATACAAGTTTGTATTTCATGAGGCCCTCTGCAGAAAGCCAGGGAGATGGACACTGGCCATCAGAGGGGCAGTCAGAATGCATTCACAGAGCCCTCCACGAAGCTGTGACTGTTTCCCCCAAGAGCAATATGGCCTTCACCAGGCAGGTTTCATCACTGCTGGTGCGCTCTTTGAGGTATAATGTGTCTTTGCACTCTCACACAAGCTGCATGGCTGTTAGACGTCACAGTATACTAAGAAAGTTGGTTTACCTGTGGACACTAGAGCAACCGCAGAGTAAACATTCAGCTTTACGGTCACTCTGTCATGATCAGAGCTATCTATGGTATGAACCCCAGATGGTAACTGCAGCAATGCCGAGTGCACTGCTAAGGTCTCAGAACTTAAGGACCGCATTCTGAGGCTGAACTTCAGTCCTGCCCAATTTCCTGTCTCCACAAAGTTGCAGTTTGTGATGCACATACGTGATAACCCATGAACCTCGATGCTCAAGTTTAGTTGCAGAACCTGTGAGGGTTACACTTTATTCTCCACTTAGTTTGAATGTTCTTCTTGGCACCGAGTAAAGCAAGCACTTATCGACAAGTGGCTGGCAAGTGTGGCAACATTCATTAATCAGGCACCAGCCTTAGCAAAGCATGAACAATCACAGAACTTTATTTAGGAATGAAAAAAATCCAAAACCTTGGCACTGATGGCTCTTATTAGACACTCCTCAGCTGTTTATTAACTCTTGGCAACATTAGCTGATCAAGTATACGAAACTTGTATACACCTTGTATATCTTGCTTTGACAACTGCTCTGCCCGAGGCCGCAAAAAACCACAGAGTTGTGGACACAGCCCAGCACATCACAGAAACCAGCTTCCCCTCCATAGACTCTATTTTACACTTCCCACTGCCTCAGTAAAGCAGCCAACATAATTAAAGATCTCACCCACCCCAGACATTCTCTCTTCTCCCTGTTCCATCGGGCAGAAGATACAAAACTCTGAAAGCACATACTGTCAGGCTTAAGGATGGCTTTTATCCCACTGTTATAAGACTATTGAACGGTTCCCTAGGATGATAGAATGGACCCTTGACCTCACAAACCTCATTATGACCTTGCACCTTAGAACCATACAGCACAAAACAGGCCCTTCGGCCCACCGTGTCGTGCCATCCATCAGACCACCCTCACACTACCTAACCCCTTCCTCCGCACATCCCTCTATCTCACATTCCTCCATATGCCTATCCAACAAGCTCTTGAACCTGTTCAATGTATCTGCCTCCACCACCACCCCAGGCAGTGCATTCCATGCACCAACCACTCTTTGGGTGAAAAACCTCCCTCTGACATCTCCCCTGAACCTCCCACCCATAACCTTAAAGCCATGACCTCTCATCTTGAGCATTGGTGCCCTGGGAAGGAGGCGCTGACTGTCTACTCTATCTATTCCTCTCAATATTTTATATACCTCTATCATGTCTCCTCTCATCCTCCTCCTTTCCAGTGAATAAAGCCCTAGCACCTTAAGCCTCTCCTCATATTCAATACTCTCCAATCCAGGCAGCATCCTGGTAAATTATTGTCCGCTTGCACTTCCTCTGTAACTGTAACACTTTATTCTGCATTCTGTTATTGTTTTCCCTTGTATTACCTCATGCACTGTTGTAATGAAGTAATCTGCATGGATGGCATGCAAAACAAAAGTTTTTCACTGTACCTCGGTACATGTGAAAATAAACCAATTTACCAATTTAAATGGAGAGACTGATTGCTCAAAGAATATTTCTCTCATATTGCAGATCTTATTGCATTTTGTAAGTGTAAAGGACAAAGAAAAATGAGAAAAAAAAAGTAATACACAAACACAGGATAGTTTCATCTAACCTGTGCATTTGATTGCATCTCTGAATGCAACAGGACCTCGGGATGATATTCCTATTTATTATTTGGAGGAAGTGCAGAGAGGAAAATCAGATGAGTGGATTCCATGTCTGTAACAGAGGTGTGTCCAACTTTCTCTCCACTTTTCCCCTTTAAGTATGTTCATTGCATTGGGTGGGGGGAGGAAATAAACAATTGGTTCCTTACATTTTATTAACCAGCACTGTGTAAAATGCTGTACTGATGCGTTAGTACTCACTGCTGAGTTCAGTGTAGGTAACAGCCATGAGCCTAGAACCTAGCCTAACACCTAGGTGCAGCAAAGAGGAGGTTAACTGCCAGGAGCAAACTGCTTTGAGACAAAAATCAAACTTATAAGGGGGTGTAGAAATGAAAACTGACAGAAGTCAAAAATAGCACGAAAGCAAAGAGCTCTGAACAGAAACCTTTCTGTGCAAAAAATTTGCTGCAGCATTTATCCTATACAAAACAATACTTCAAAAAGATTAAAATGACATTGGGAGAATCTGAGCACATGAATGACAATACACAAGTAGGTGAACATAAGATCTCTTTGTTGAAATGAAGTTTACAAAGAATATAAAGTACATTATATTAAAAGAAATAAACACCTGAAAGGTTTGTGGATTCCTGTAAAACTGAAAATGAGTCATGGATTTAAAAGGCTCTGTCTGCAGGGACACATCTGGCAATTCAAAGAAAAAGATGTCTACTTAAGGGATTGCAATGATAAAAACTTGAAAATTATATAGAACGCTAAATCAATTTTCTCCAAATGCTGCAGAACTAAAAACATGCTTTATCAACTAAATCTGTCTCAACATTTGACAGCAAAACACTGATAACATCTGTTGGTTTACAGGCCTACTGTAAAAGGTGTCAGAAATTATTCCATTTTACATTCAGTTCTATCTGGCATTAAATTGTCACTTTTAGTCAAAGCTTTCTGCTCTTTGCACTTAGTTAATAGGACACCCAGCCAACAAAAAAAAATTCCATCCAATTTTAAAAAAGATAAGTTTTACAAATTTTAACAAGAATAGTTATATTGCATTCCAGAAGCTATAAAGGATGAAATATAGGTCACTTAACAATATCAAAAGGATTAGACGAAGTCAACATAGATTTCTGAAATGGTGTTGAACAAACCTACCCGAATCTGTTGAGGATATATATAACTGGTAGAATAGATAGGGAAAACCAGTTTACATAGTATACTTGGACTTTCACAAAACTTTCCATGAAGTCCCACAAAAGAAGTCAATGTACAAAATTAAAGCACGTGGTCTTGGAAGTAATGCACTGGCTTGGAATGAAAACTTTTTGACCGACAGGACACAGAGTTGGAATAAATGGGTTTGTTTCGGGATAGTAGGCAGTGACCAGTGAAGTACAGCAGGGGTTGGTGCTTTGCCCTCTGCTGTTCTTATTATGTCAATGATTTGGATGAGGAGACCATATTTTGAAGTTTGCCAATGACGTTAACCTGTGTGGGATTATGAACTATGAGAAGGGCACAGAGGTCTCAAGGCAATTTACACATATTGAGCAAGTGAGCAAAAACATGGCACAATAAATGTGATGTTATCCTTTTCAATAAGAAAAATATGAAAGCAGTATAGTATTTACTGTTAGATTGGGAAGAGTTCATGCACACCAGTTGCTGAAAGCAAGCATTCAGATGTGCAGCTGGTGTCAGGGACTGGTGTGGTTAGGGGTGTGGCCAGATTCGGGTGCTGGTGTGATTAGGTTACAATTATTCAGTGCCTTGGTGAGACCAAACCCAGCATATTACTTGCTGATTTGATTCCCTTACCTGGAAAAGGATATACTTGCTATAAGGTTCACCAGACTGATATCTGGGATGGAGGGAACAGCCCAATGAGGAGAGATTAAGTTGACTAGTTTTGCATTCACCCACAGCTTAGAAGAATGAGAGGGGATCAAACGGAAGTTAACAAAATTCTGACACAGCTAAACAGACTGGACGCAGGGCGTACATTTCCTCTGGCTCGGCTGGTCTAGAACTAGGGTCACAGTCTCAGTTATAGAAGTACAGGTTCAGGAGAGAGATAAGATTTTTCTTCACAAAGCAGGTGTAAGTATATGGAATTCACTACCAATGAGGGCTGTAGATGCCATGTCACTGAATGTTTTGTCAAGAAGGAGGTAATTCCTATATACAACAGGCATCAAGCAGTATAGGAAGAGAATGGGAATATGATATTCAGATAGGTGAACAGCCATGATATAATATGCCTCCTCCTGTTTTCTATGTTTCTAAGTTATAATTGATTAATTATAGAAAACAGAACAGGCACACACCATTAATAGATATCGGCATTTGTCTTATTATTATTAGAATACAAGAAATAAGGAAAAACCCATAGACCATTTGGCTCAAGTTTGCTCCTAAACTCATAACTAATCCCGTGCAGCACAGATTCACTAAATTTATTCCTGGTATGAAGGGAATGGCCTTTTGGGGAGAGGCTGATTAAAAGCGGCTTACTTTTCTGTGGAATTAAGAATGAAATGTGATTGCTTTGGGACAATAGATTCTTAGAGGGATTGATATGGATTGAACAATCCTGGTTCCCATCTGATTCCCAGAAATCATTAAAGGAGGCTGATTTTACTCAGCCTCTCCTCAAAGGACAGACCCTTCATAACACCATCAATTTTGAAAATATGTACTGCTCTGATTCTAAGTATGTACTTCCTTAGGAGTGGAGACTAAAGTGCACAAAGCACTCCAAATGATAACTCATTAAAGTCTTCACAATCTTAGCAAGACTTCCTTACTTTTGGTTTCCAAAACCTCTTCACAATAAAATTCAATATACCCTGTCCCTGCAAGCTTACTTACTGTGTCTCACAAATACATAACAAGGCATAATCCACACCAAGGTTTACTAGTTTCCCACCATTGTAAAATGATTATGTTTTCCTAATTTTAATACTAATTACATAACCATCATTCTCCCACATTACACTCCATCTGCAACCTCTAACTTGTCTTTCTACTTTTGTATACTTCATGTACTCTCCTCACTTATCTCTTCCTCTTTGAGCTACCATTCAGCAACAAACCTGGACAACATTACACCCTCTAATTTCAGCTGAATCATAATGTAAATCATGGGTAGCTAACTGGATGGATTAACGGATGGGACAAATATTGCAATGCATGAAATTACATATTCTACCCATTTTCATTCATTACTTATTAAAGCTTATTCCATGCTCAATTATTTTGCTGAGATTTAATTCAAATCTCATACCCACCTTAGTCCATCCTGGAAATTTAAGGAACGTATCTCGAGGCAGGTCAGGAATCCCACTTGGAATCACAAAGGAACCCAAGTAAAAGGATGGCACATTCACATCAGTTTGTAGAATTGAGCCCTGGAAGTTTCTGGAGCTTATTTAAGAGGCCATTTGATACAGCTTCATCAATATTTAATGAGTAGAACAGTCCAGTTAGTCAGGATTTTTGAAGCCAAGTAAGATTTGTTACCAGAACCCTGTGGAGAGGAAAGAAAATGCAACAGCAGGTAATCTGGCAACATGACTAACGTCTCTTTGGCAATGCCACCTAAAGTAGCAGACAAGCAAAGACAAAATATATCAAAAGGAAAGACTATATTAGAATCAATACACTTAAAAATAATAAGAGAAAATAACAACGATCGGCACATCTCCAGGACCTAATTATTACCATCCCAACCCACAAAGTGAATCAAGAAATTGCAGAAGCTTTGGTCACAATCTTCCAAATTCAGGGAGATTATCAATCCAGGAGCTGTCCCCCAGAACTGAAAATTGTATCACAACATTATTTAAGAAAGTTGGAAAGACACACTGGGAAATGAGACCAAATTTTGTCATTAAGTTAGTAGAATCCTCATTCAGGAATGATGAGTGAGGACTTGGAAAATAATGAACTGTGGGGAAAAAAATGGACTGATCAGGAACAGTCAGATTAGATTCTGAAGAGCAAATCAAGGGCAAGACTTGTTGAAATTTTTTTCAGGTCACTAACATAAATGAATGCTACTGATACTGAATTCCAGAAGTCATTCAATATGATTTTCACACAAGATAGTTAGCATAAAGGAACAACTTACTGAGATGCACATGAAAATCACTCAGAGACTGGAGTCAAATAGGGATGAAATATACATACTTCAATTGCCAGGAATTGGTACTGGGGCAGCAGCTTTTCAAGTTACTCATCAATAGCTTAGACAATGAATAAGAGAGGCATAGATACATGCTGTTATTTACTCTTCAGTTGGGTGATGCAAGAACTTAGGTAGATGAGAGCAGAAGGTTGCAATGTGATATTAGCTGGCAAATGAGTAAGCAAAGCTGTAGCAGAAGGAATTCAGTGTGGTGAAAGCACAAGGTTATCTTTGAATCTTAAATATATATTTTCTAAGTGGTGAGTAGTTCATAATTGTGGAGGATTACATTGGACCCAATGCAGGGTCTTGACCTGAATTCCATCCCCCCTCCCCACAGATGCTGCTCGACCTGCTGAGTTCCACCAGCAAAATTTTTGATCTATCTAATCCCAAAGCCCTTACAGTTACACACTGACTGTAATGTAAAATATTCCAAAGAAAATGACTTTGCTGGCTGTGTTTAACCAAAAGGAAAAAAATGGTTACATTAAAACTCCAGACTAGGTACTTTATAGCTGGAATAGCAAAGCTCTCATGAAAACCGGCCCACTTGCTTGACCTCGACGTGATAAGGGAGTTTCAATTGCTTAATGTGGCTTCCCTTCGGCTAGATATTGCTTAACCAGTGGAGATTAACAGTTTTATTCTTTTCGAATTAATCCAATCAACTGATGTCTTGAGTGGCCTTATCAACTGGATGTTACTTTCTTGCACACAGATTTCAGAGTAAAGAGTTCAGAAATGGGGTCACAAGAGACTGTAGATGCTGGAATCTGGAGCAACCAACAATCTGCTGGAGAAACTCAGCAGTCGAGCAGCATCTCTGGGAGAAATGGAGGGGCGCTGGCTTTGGGGCATCAGAGTTGCAGAGAAACCTTTAATTTCTATATTTTTGCCTGATTCTCTACCAGAGTTCTAGCAAGGTGTGCAAATTTGCCAAATTTACATACCTAAAAAAGTGATTATAGTTTGACACCATAATTGTTTCTTATTTTGAATTAACTGACTGAATTTATTGAGCAATATTTTCACACCATGTTCAGAATTTTCAGGTTTTAGTGAAAAAATGGAACTGAGATGTAAACAGGGGTTAGTTTGACTTAATTTAGACAAATTACACTAAATTTCTCATGTTTAAGACATTTAAAATACTAGACCATATTTTTCAAATAAAAAACAAAGCGACGGAAAAAGTTAACATGCCAGGCACCTTCTGTGGAGAGAAAAAGGGTTAACATTTCAGATCAATGGCTTTCCATCAAAACTAAGAAGTTGGAGATAAAGCATTGATGAAACAGTTGAGGACGGTTGGTCCTTTGGCACTCCCCTGAAGAACTTCTGCAGTGACGTCCTGGGACTCTGCTCATTCACCGCCAACTGCTCATTCATCTTCCTTTGTGAAAGGTACGATTCCAGCTATTGGAAATGTTAATTCTGTTCCTCTTTTCACAGTTGCTGTCTGACCTAATGAATATATCCAACATTATCTGTTTTCATTTCAAATTTCCAGTGTCTGCAGTTTTTACTTTTCCATTTGGTGGGACATGAACTTGTGCCTGTTTTTTTGTACACTGAGTTCAAGACAGCATAGAGCAGAGGTAACTTGCTTCTCACAAGTGACTACTCTGTAATTAGCAATAATGTGTTTTGGGATAATCTGAGATTATAAATGCAAGCCTTTTTTTTTAAACATAATATTGGCTTTCAACATATTAGCTGACCTCTCATGAATTCTTGGTCTCCCCATCTACCTCAACATGGCCCTTGCACTTAATCTGTTTATCAGCACTGCATTTTCTCTGTAGCTGCTACACTATATTCTGTATTCTTTTTACTACCTCAATGTACTTCTGTATGGCATGATCTGCCCGAAAGGCATGTAAACAAAAGTTCTTCACTGTATCACATGACAATAATGAACTAATGTTAACGTTAAGCACTGTTAACCAATGCTATCTTAGTGCACGTCCTGGGGGGTAAATAGCCCCGAGATGCAAACAAAGGGATCACGATGCACCTTTTGATTGCAAATCAGGCAGTACATAAACTTCATGTTGCCTGGACTTCATAATAATACTCTGTACAAACAGAAAAAAAAGTCAGCCTTTGTTTTATTAATCACTCCCCATTTTCCCTGTTTAAAACTGACTTGTTTTTAAACATTTCTAACGCTGATGAAAGATTTTCAACCTGAAAATGCTAACTCTTATGACTCTCTCCACAGACATTGCTTGATCTGCTGAGTATATTCAGCACTTTCTGTTTTCACTTCAAATTTACACCATTAGCATTTTTTGTTTGGCTTTTCATACCACTTTTTTTTCCTTCTAGTCTCCTTATCCAGGTCAATGAGAATGTTCTGGGTAAGATGTAACTTTGCAAGATGTTTTCAACTTTTGCTTGCAGTGAAAAGAAAGTCCACACTGTGTACAAGTGAATATGGGGAGTATCGATAATCAAAGCCCAGTCTAAAACAATTCCCTCATGTTCAGTGCACAGCACATGATTTTTGATGCAATTCAGTTTTCATGTTTTCTTCTCCCCACAGTTATTGCAAGATGCAAAAAATTGTGTTTCGATTACCAAAATGCTTGCTTAAATCTTCACGTGAAGAGCAATAAAGGTTGGAAATGATGTATCATGATACCAACAGGCAAATATTTAACACGTTCACAAGGCACTCCTTTGTTAGCTGCTTTGACATTTTTATCTAACAGAGTGGGACTGAAGTCCTCTTACTACTTTTATATTCACTTTAAGGAATCCAGAACCATACTGATTTTGACATGAATGGAGCATTACAATCAGCTCAAGAAAACCCAAATTCTCCAAGTGCCAGACATCAAAACTTTCTGGAAAGAGATGCCCCTAAAAAATAAACCAGCTTCCACATCCAAAGTTGTGTTAAACTGAGTTTACTTCATTCCTGGTTTCTTCTGTTGATTGAATACAAGCTTAGCATCTCACTTGATGCCAGGCTGAATTTTCAACTATACATTCTTCCCATCACAAAGATAACCCCCTTTGACCCAACTTTCACTGAAACCCTGACTACAAATTAACTAGAGAAATCTGTGTTCCTCTCCTGCTATCTGTGGGGACTAAGGGTCCAGCAAAATAAACTGTCATGTTCATGGTCTCAAGCAGAGCTGTAACAATAAGCATCATTTTAAATGAAATGTCAGCATCTCTAA
Source organism: Pristis pectinata (assembly GCF_009764475.1). Lineage (NCBI taxonomy): Eukaryota > Metazoa > Chordata > Chondrichthyes > Rhinopristiformes > Pristidae > Pristis > Pristis pectinata. The sequence goes on along the minus strand of NC_067409.1, from coordinate 92,888,988 downwards.
TATATCCCCAGAGACCATGTGCAGATCTCTTCTGTCAGTTCTGCTTTAAAAAAAAACCACTAGCACAAACCATGGATGAATAGGTGATCATGTCATTCTATCTCAAGACTGTGTCATTAAAAAGTGCAAGCTTCGCAGGACTTCTGAACTCAATGGAATACACTCTGGAATTTTAAAGGAAATAGACAAGACTATTTTTGAAAGGGGTCCAAAAATAATACATCCCAAGAAGAGAAGAATAATATGTTTCTTGATCTGCAGAACAGAAGGAAGACTTGAATAAAATCAAAACTGCAAATCTCTTCCTAAAGTCATTAAACTCCTGTGTGGTTTGTCTAAGTATACCTCCACACATTGCTGGAGGATTATCAATATATTAAGTTAACTAAACTTGTCCTTCCATTTGATGCATACCACAGGTACATTACAGAAAAAAAATACATTGCATATACCTTACAGTCATTGATGTATCTGCCGAAATTTATTCTGCCCATGTTTTCAACTAATATATCAAGTTGTGATCCAGCTTGACCAGTGATGTTTATCGAAGTGACTTTATTTCTTTCTAGAATACCTTGAAATACCTAATGAACAAACAAACATGGGATAAAACAAAGACATTATTACAACGTAAAAAAACTCAGATGGCAAAATGATTAGAATGATGACATGAAAAAGTTGTGACATATGGAGCAGCAAATATACCATACTTGCAAGAATCCAGAATCAAGTTTAGTTTTCAAATTGCATGTTTCATTAAAGTATTTTAGATTTCAAAATCTGTACTGTAATACACTGATAATGTCTTGAATGACTACTTTAGAAACTCTAGAAAGTAACATTTCTGTTATGGTAGCAACTTACTCTAAAATATCCCAATCTTCATTGCTGCTTGTATTGAAGTAATTGCCAACATCAACTATCCACAGTAAATTTCCATGCAAAAGTTAATGTGAGATTTCTGTAGCCACCTTAATTCTATCAAACTGAAATCTTTGTGATCTTTGAAGAATGATACAGAAGTTAGACTGCACTCCGCAGAAGCTCAAAGTAAGATTTTCATAATTATTAGAGCTATCCATGTTTGAATCACTCTATTCATGTTTCAGCTTCCCCCACAGCATTAGAAACATTTCTAATGATAGGAATTAATAGTCCTAAACAAAAAGTCTGATTTTTATTCTGATCAGTGCTCAGTCAAATTACCCACCATCTCCAAATCACATCTACCCAAGTCACTCTGACATCTGTATAGATTAGTTATCAGTGAAAGTCATTAGTTCAAAGCCAAGGAGAGTCAATTGGAATAGCTGTATATTGCTTTGTACATATTTTGCTGCGATTTTTACATGCCTTTTTTTTAAAATACGTGTTACTTGAGTGAGTTTAAAAATATGTTTGTGTTTATATTCCATTAGGTCTCATTCCCTCTTAGAATTCTGCAGTCTTCAAACACTTGGCTCTTGCACATTTTCTTTGTCCATTCCAGCAGCCAGTCATTTAGCCATGTTGTCCCCATACCCTGGAATTCCCTCCTTAATCATGTCCACCTCTCTTGCTTCTTTTCATTTCTCTCTTCTACTGAATCTTCAAATACCTCTCCCAATATCTGTCATTGGCTCAGGGTGTCAATATTTTCCCAAGATATGTTTCATGAAGCAGTTTTTTCCCCCTATCTAAATATACAGTTGCTGTTCAACCTGTTTACTGTTTCAAGAAATCAAGGTTAATTTTAGCACTTTTTTATTGACCTCTCCTATTTTGAGAGTAGCACGTTAATTAAAGTAAGAGACAAACATAGCTTAATTTGATTTATACAGAGGAAGTGGTCAGTCAATTTTCGAGAAGCCGCCCAAACGTTAAATAAACATTCGAATCAAAATATGTGAATGTAGAAAAGGTAACTTCTTATGTTCATTATGTTTTAAAAATATATTGGCATAAGAAAAAGTGTTTCAGATATTAAGTTCATAGATATACCAATTGAATTTGTGCTTTTGAAACAATGAATTGTACTGATATTTATGTATTTACATATTTTTGATTGGCACACATTTTTTAGTTATTATCATTGAATGAACTTGGCCAAAACTATTTTGATGATTACTTTTAATCAAAATGTAAAAGGTACACAAAAATCCCTAATGTACCAAACACTAAATCAGGATGTGACATTTCTACAATTTTCTTTATCTGAAGACTCCCCAACCCTAACTATATTCAATGTATCATTTTTGGAGTTTGCTTTGGAAATGCATCCAAAAATGCATTTGGATAAAGCTTTTAACCACCATTAAAATTAATCTTTTTTTTAAAATGAACTAAGGTTATGAATTAGGGAAACCTGACGTAAAGGATAGAGGCGAGTGAGTGAAGTCACTTTTAGAAAGGCAAGTGGAGATTTCAAGGCAAATAGGAAAGGGTGGGCAAGAGAACAGGGCAATTAGTAGTAAGTGGGTTACTGCTTAGTTTAAGTAGAGGGTGCATGGTAAGAGTCCATAAATCAGGAGAAATGACTGTATTCAGAGGAGTGAATGAGATTTGAAAGGTGCTCAAATAGCAAATGAACAAGGATTCAGGGTAGGAAGATAGGAATCATTGATCGCTTTGGATACGTAAGCAATAGACAAGAATTTAAGATAGATGTGGCCAGAATTCAGAGCAGACCATAAATAATTGTTGGCCATGAAGGAATTAAAAACTTGCAAAACAGCTAACTGGAATGAATCAAGGGCAGTGGAAGGAGACAAAATAAATGTCTTAGTTGTTGCTGTGTGGTGGAAGAAATGGGAGCCACTATTTTGTGAGACTGTACTTGTGACCATCATTTTATGAACTATTTTCTAGCTGGATTAAAGCAATTGAAAGTGGACATAACAAAGCCCCTGCCGATAACCTGCTGCAAACTTATGGGAGAGCAGTCTGTGTCTGTGAACTGAAGTAACCCAAGCCCAGTATCTGACTTAAGTTGGCTGTAACTGGGTTAAAAAGGCCCAACTCAGGGCAAAGCAAGGGAATAACATCAGAGGTAAGTCCTTATTTGGGAGAAGAGCAATGAGGTAACGCTACCTGTAGCCTTGGGCCAGAGCCAATGAGAAGTGGACACAGGTTAGCCAGATAAGCTAAAGCCAACAATCAAAGTACAACAGTGCAGAACAGATAAGAGAATAATAATGAAGGATTTCATATGCAGAGCAGTGAGAACTCCAGAGACTAACTATTGCAAGTAAGACCCCCCACGATCAATTGTTTGGCCAACAAGAGATCCCCTATTTTGCTGTTTGGATCGAGGGTCTGGGCAAGTACTGGGACAGAAGGAACAGTAGCATTCAGGAACTGATGTTGTTGGCCTGAGGCCAACATAACATCCTTGTGTTGATGTAATAAAGTGTGAATTTTGAATTAAGATTCACTTAGTCATCAACCGAGATAAGGGTCAACGTCATGACTATAGATAATGATCAATTGTCTGTTTTCTTTATCTTATACATTTGTAATCTCCATTGGGCAAAGAAAAATCATTATCCAAATTAATTTAACCTGAATTAATGGCAACTCGAACAAACTTGTCTCTCCAATTTTATGAAATGATTTTGAAATGTCTTTTGAACAAAGACAAGTATTTATTTTCTACTTAACTAACTGAAGAGCAGGTAATGTGTTGGACAAGGGTGATACAAAAGCAAGATACTAATGATGAAAGAAATCTTAAATAAGAACTGAAAATGCTGGAATGCTCAGCAGGTCCAGTAACAGCTGTGGAGAAAGAATTCATATCAGCAGTCCTTCATTAGCTGGAGGGAATATAGCCTTACAAGTTTCACAAAGTCCACTGTAAATATGGGATGAGAAATTCATTAGGAGAAAAAGTGACAGGAATAATGTGTTGAGGTGTGATTTCTAATACATCACAAAACATTCTTCCATTATGGTGTATACAATATGTCAAAGAATATTATCACTCTACTGCCTCTTGTTCTGATGTTCTTATCCTTCCTAATTTCCTTTTGAATAGGATGGGATGGAGATGGTGGGTTGCTACAGCATAGCTCAAGAATGAAAGAGGTGGTAAAGGGGTGGAATTCAGAGTGAGTGATTGTGTCTCTTGCTGTTCCCTTTATTCACCTAGTCCCATATCACTCTTTTGCCCCAGTTTCTCTGTTAGCAGTATCTCAAACTGTGCTCCTTCTCTCAACCTCTCTTCTAATTTTTCAACTTCTCTTTTCTTTACATCATCTTTTCATATTAACTTCCTTCCAAGAGATCTACAAAGCTCAATAAAAAAATAAATCTTTCCAATGTAAAGAAACAGTCTGCCTTTCCCCATCTTGCACTGGAATTCAGAATTTCTAAAGCAAAAGGTCCAAACGCATAACCTTTCTAATCATCATAACAATGAATGCAGGTATGATAATCAGCTGACTTTAAGAACTCCTGCATGTATCATAAGGGCCTACATGCACGTCAAACCAGACATCTCCATCCACTGACGGCTGACAGAATGTTCAAGCTCAACTGCAGCAGGGGAGAACACCTAGGATTTTATTACAAACTGCACCAATCAAGCAAAAGCTTTAATGCAGGCAGTAAGGACATTTCCATAAGTACATTCATCCTGAAATAGGAATTATTCTTTTAAATTTTCAGTTTTGCTTTAATCTTTACTTTGGAGAAAAGAAATTTGTTATTTAAGCAGGCTGAAAAAAGAGTGAATTAAATTGCACACAGTGATTTCTGGGAACCTAGAGATTATATCAAGAGGAGAGACATGTTTACACAAGAATAGGAATTGGTAATGGTGAAAAAAAAGTGCTAAAACCACGATGAGTAGAAGAACTATGAAGAGGAAGCAAGAGTTAGTTGCATGGTAGCAATAAAATCCAACATACTTACAATTGAAAGTCTATGATCCACATCTCCAAAAGGAAGACAGACCAATTAATCTGTGCACTATCCTGTTTCATTAACAGCTTATATAGAAGCTTTTTAGTAGATAGGTATTTTTAAAGATTCAGGGCTGTTTTACCAGTGACAAAAGTTTTTCTTCTTTTGTCTAAGTCCTTGATCTGTGCATCTTTTTCATCAAACCAGCCCTGACAATGTTTGGTAATGAAGTCTAAGGATTTGGTGTATGCCTTGTGGATGGCAGTTTTCAGGACCTTCCAATCATCCTCAATGTTGGAGTCTTCATTACCAATCCAGAGATGGAGAGCTTTTTGTCCATGCTTTGCTCCTATTCCTTCTGTAGCCTGGGATCTTTCTTTGGAGTCTTTTGACTTTTGTGCAGAAATCCTGCTAGAGTCACAGTGTGGCTTTAGACCAGAAAAAGGAAATACCAGCATGATCAAATTAGTCCAAATTAGAGGTTCAAAGGAATTGTTGTGGCTTTCACTGCTAACTCTAAGCCTCTGACTTCACTAAGTGACACATTTTGTGCCGATATCCGTTTAGGTTTGACTACCCAGAGATGTTTGTCAGTATCATCAGACTCCTGCATAATCAAATGATCATGAGTCTACGCAGTAGTTCAGATACAAATCTCTTTTATGCCTCTAGTACTGGAATGAAGCAAGGTTATATTACCAACCCAACTCATTGTTCCATTTTTCTTGCAGGTATCTTTTTCCTTACTGATGACTATCTTCCATTAAAGATTACCAGTCAATGCAGAATGGAAAGGAAATTTGTCAATCTTGCAAGTCTGTGCATCAAGTCCAAAAGATAGAAAACTTTGCATACCTAGTTCTCTTTTCCATGAAGCAAATATTGACAAAGATATCCATCACTGGATCAGTTAAGCAAGTTCGACCTACTGGAAGAACTTTCAACAATCATGACTTCCAGATCCCAACCAAGTTCTGTATCTACAATGTAATGATCATACTAACCCTCCTTTTCAGTTAGGTATCTGGGTTTCGCAGCAAAAATATCAAGAGAACTTGGAACAACACCTTCACATCAATCTGCAATGAATCCTCAGAATCAAATGGGAGGACTACCACATAAATGCCAGGGTCTTATATGAAGTCACTGCCAGTATTATGAGTGTTTATTAAGCACCAGTTACGCTGGGTGATTGACTGTGTGCTATAATTTTAAAAGCCTTAGATTTGGAAATACTGATGTACAAAAGGAGGCCTGGATTGCCTTATACACCAGTCACTGAAAGCAAACATGCAGCTTCGGGGAGCAGTTAAGGTGGCAAATGGTATATTGGCCTTAATTACAAGAGGCTTTGAATACAGGAGAAAGTTCACCTTGCTACAAATTAAAGGGCCTTGGCGAGACTACATCTGGGGTAGTGTGTTCAATTCTGGTTTCTTTATACAAGAAAAAATATACTTACCATAGAGGGAGTACAACAAAGGTTCACCAGATTGATTCATGCAATGTCAGGACTGTTGCATGAGGAGAGATTGGGTCAACTAGACCTACAGTTACTAGAGTTTAGAAGAATGAGAGGATCTCATTGAAATGTACAAAATTGTTTGACAGATTGAGGGTGGGGAGGATATTTTCTCTGACTGGGGTGGGGGGGGGGGAGAAGGAGTCTAGAACAGGGGTCACAATCTGGGGATATTGGGTAAAACATTTAGGATTGAGATGAGGAGAAAGTTCTTCACTCATTTGGTGATGAACCTGTGAAATTCCCTATCAAAAAAGAAGGTAGATGTGAAGTCACTGAATATATTTGAGTAGGATGCAGATACATTTCTAAACACAAAGGCCAACAGGGGGTATGAAGAGAGAGGGGGGAATATTGCATTGAGATAGCTGGTTAACCATGATCATATTGAAAGGTGGAGCAAGGCTGCTTGCAAATCACTTACTCCTGATCTTATTTTTTTGTTTATATTCTGCAGGTAGCAGATAAGAAAACCTTAGTTTTCATGAGCCAAGTAGCCATCCTGGTTCAACAGAGGCATTTCTGGTGCCTGTTTGGCACAAGGTAAAAATCAACTACCCACCACTGTCAGCAGTTTTCAAGTACACACTGCCCACAGACACCAGCTACAGCTCCTTCAACCCTTGCCATGTGTCAGTTGAACTCACCAGGAAAATTCAGGACCTAGTATTCTACTGTTCTAGAATTCTCAATAACATTCCCCAGTGCTCATAAACTCTCTAATGTAATATTATGTCCTAGTGATGTTATACACCGACCGACTGAACACAAGAGTTGTGGAAGAAAATACCACAGTTTAGTTAGTAAACAGGACACCTTACCCCATTCACCATGACGTAGGCTCTGTCATGAACCCCATTCAAGGGTGATGCCAGCACAGTAGGCTGACTGCAACTTATTGGGAGGATACTTCGATAAAGCATGTATCCAAAATACTGTGGGAAAAGCAAACAATAAATTCTGATCAGAAGTGCTATAGGAAATTCACCATTTATCTAATGACTAATAGAAAAAGTTGATCAGGTGTAATGAGCTGCAATAAGATCCAGAGATGCAGCCAAAAGCAGCACACACCAAGCAAGTTACAAAGGGAAGTGCAATATCAGATGCAATAATCACATCAGCAGCTTGGCATCAGCAAAACTGGGATTACACTTATCTAAATAGGGAAGGCAAACCAGTCAGTGTCTTCATTCTACTACTATAGTCACTTCAATAACACTACCAGACACAGATCAAGGAATAGAAGAGAGCCTAGTAATTAAGCTTTTAACATTTAAGTTGAAAATTCCCCTAAAATAATTTATGAGAAAGAAAAACAGATGGAGAAATACAAGATGGAGTTAGAGCTGGGCTAGAAGGATCAATTTAATAAATTGATTTACCGGAATTGAACACTGAATTCTCCAACTTCTGGTAAACTGCTCCTCCCTACCCAGTTCTTCCTACACTCACCCCAGCCCTGTTTCTTTCTCCTCCGTCCACAGACTACTCCCACTGGTTTCCCTCCCCCACTATTCCTATCTGCCCTCCTCACCTCTCCCTTGATTCCATGCTCCACCTTCCTCCCCTATCAAATTCCATCATCTTCAGCCCTTTGTCACTTCCGTCCATCACCTCAGAGCTTCTGGAGCTATTTTCATTCTCCCCTCCCCCATCTGCCTATCACCCTCTCCTCACTCAGATTCACCTATTACATAGAACAGTAGAGCACAATACAGGCCCTTCAGCCCACAATGTTGTACCAACCTTCAAACCTCACCTAAGACAATCTAACCCCTTCCTCCCACATATCCCTCTATATTAAATTCCTCCATATGCTTATCTAGTAACCTCTTGAATTTGACCAGTGTACCTACCTCCACCACTGCCCCAGGCAGCGCATTCCATGCCCCAACCACTCTCTGGGTAAAAATCCTTCCTCTGATATCTCCCTTGAACTTCCCACCCATTACTTTAAAGCCATGCCCTCTTGTATTGAGCATTGTTGCCCTGGGAAAGAGGCACTGGCTGTCTACTCTGTCTATTCCTCTTAATATTTTGTATACCTCTATTATGTCTCCTCTCATCCTCCTCCTCTCCAAAGAGTAAAGCCCTAGCTCCCTTAGTCTCTCCTCATAATCCATACTCTCTAAACCAGGCAGCATCCTGGTGAATCTCCTCTGCACCCTTTCTAACGCTTCCACATCCTTCCTACAACGAGGTGACCAGAACTGGACACAGTACTCCAAGTGTGGTCTAACCAGAGTTTTGTAGAGCTGCATCATTACCTCGCGGCTCTTAAACTCGATCCTACGACTTATGAATGCTAACATCCCATAAGCTTTCTTAACTGCCCTATCCACATGTGAGGTAACTTTCAGGGATCTGTGGATATGGACCCCCAGATCCCTCTGCTCCTCCACACTACCCAGGATCCTGCTATTGCTTACCATCTCTTGCTCCACCCCTTCCCTTCACTGGCTAACTCTCTCCATCTTTCGGTCCAGTTGAAAGTCCACGACCCAAAACGTCTACTGTCCATTTCTCTCCATAGATGCTGCCTGACCTACTGAGTTCCTCCAGCATTTGTGTTGAATAGATTCCAGCATTTGCAGTCTCGAGTCTCAATTTAATAAATGTTATATTTATAAGTAAAATTTAGAGAAGATTCCTAATGCTAAAATTCCTTACATTAATATTTGAAACAAAACCAAGTATAATAGGATCCATAATGTGTGACAGTAGGCTTGGTACATCCAGGACACAGCTGTCAATCATGGAGTGATTAAATGCAAAATGCTCAAATGGCCAATATTGGAGGAGCATAGGCATCCGAAAGTTGTGAGGCTGAACAAGGTTGAAGATGAGGAGAGTCAGGATACAAAGGGATTAGAAAATGAAGAAACCACTTAATCAGTAACCAACATGGGACCATAAGCATTGGTGATGGGTGAAGAGGACTTGGAGTGAATAAGGACACTGACAACAGTTTGAATTTATGAAGGGCATGACAAGCAATCCCCTTGTATAGTAATGTGTAAAGGTACTAAGTGCTTGAATGAGAGCTTCAGCAGATGAGGTTGTAGCTTGGATAGTGCAGCTGAGGAATTGGAACTAAGCTGTTTAGGCAATGGCATAGATAAGTGGTCAGGAACACACTTTAGGGGTCAAATTCAACATCAAGTTTGCAAATAGGCTCATTCAGCTTCAGATGTTTACAAGGGGAAGGAATGAAGTTAGTTGCTAGGTAATGAAGTTTGAGTTTGCCTATTAAATTTTTGCTCATATGGTACCAGATTATGGAATTGCAGTGGGGGGAGGGGCTAGGGCGAAAAGACACGATAGATGTTATCCTCTGGATAAGAAAAACAGGGTTCACTGAAGGAATGTTGGGAAAACAGAAAGCTAAGCCATTGGAATCAATTCTATGGGTTCAATTAGATAGATAAAACCACCAGATTTTCAATAAGCACATAGTCCACAGAGAAAATTAAATACTTAGTGCATTACATCCATTGCCAACAAAGTGGAAACCATGATTACATAATATTTAGGTGAGTTAAATATGGGCATTATTTTTTCTATTAAATGCCAATGTATTTTGCTTTTGTGATGTGGCAAATGTTCTTCACTTAACTCTTAAAGGTCCATTTTTTCAGTGAAGTTTTAATGTTGTTTACGTTCTTTCTTTGCTGCTTTTGGAGGCTTAAGTGAGAGTATACTAACTGATGATGGGCATTTGAGCTTTCAATATCCATCTGGCAAAATACCATATTAAAAAAAAGTTTGTAAGCCAAATTGATCCCATTGGAACTAGGGGCATTGGCTGCTTGGATCAACATTGAGTAAAGAACAGAAAGTAAAGAGTGGATTTAAACGGTCACATCCAGCAAGGATGCAATCAGTGTTAGGAACACTTCTTTTATATAATAATACTAACAACCTAGGTTTGAATATACAGAGCAAACCTGGGGGTCTGAAGATGACACAACTTTAAATGTGGCAATTTGTAGGGAAGGGTTATATGGATCATTAGACAGATGGACTAATGAAATAGACAGAGACATTGCAGATGAAATTTAATGTGTATTTGCATAAAGTGATTCGATTTAATTATGAAGAACACAAAACAGCAAAATTAATAAATGATACAACTTAAAAGCAGTGCAGGAAGAGACAGACCTAGGTACATACTCATACACATCTCTGAAAGTGTCATGAAGGGCATTAAAGATCAAGCTGAACAGAAGTGTTTAGTTCTGTGGAAGGGAAGAAAGGATTTAGGAAGATAGATTCACAGAACAATGACTTGCTTAAAATTATATTCTCAGTTAAAATTATATTCTCAGTTGCGCACACGACACTTGTTATTGTTATTCTTTAATTTGCAGGACATGTGCAAAAACTTTGTTCAATGCTGTCCCTAATTCACCTTTGACCATTGAGCAATTTAAGAGGCCAGTTAAGAATCAACCACATTGGTGTGGACATGGTGGTCCCATCTAGTTCATACTGGGTAAAGACAGCAGATTTCCTTCCCTAGATCACTACTAACATTAGCTTTCTTTCAAAATTGCAGAACTTAAATCCCCCATATGCTGTGGTGGATTTGAACTCGTAGCTCTATATCAATAGGGTAACCGCTGATAGTACTAATATGCTATCACGTGTGCACAGTCAATAAAACTAAAGGAGCAAAGTTCTGTTAGAAAAATAAAACATATAGCCTTTATCATATAGCAGATATGACTGAGGACAAATTACTATTCAAGTACTAAACCAATATGCTTAACTTTTAGAAAATACTGCTTGAACCCTATCCACAGTATTGCATCCATTTCAGGACACCACAGTTTCAAAAAGCTTTGGAAAGAATGCAGAGGGATTTATTAGAATGAAGGCAGGAATAAAGGACTTCAGTAGTGGTGCTGTGGCACAGCTAAAAGAGTCAGTGCCTCGCAGTGCCAGGACCAGAGTTCTATCCTGACCTTGGGTGCTGTCCGCATGAACAGTTCGCACATCCTCCCTGTGACCACATGAGTTTCCTCTAGGGAAACCAGTTTCTTCCCACATGCAAATTGGTAGGTTAACTGGCCACTGTAAGTGGTTCCGAGCATGGAGGCAAATGGGAGAATCTGAAGGGAGTTGAGAGGGATGAGGGAGAATTGGAAAAAAAATGTGATTAACGTAGAATTAGTGTAAATGGATGGTTGATAGTCAGTGCGGACTTAGTGGGCTGAAGGGCTTGTTTCCGTGCTGTATCTCTCTATGACTAGTGTGCCTTTAAGACAGCAAATTACCCCGAGGTGCTAAACAGGCATGACAATGAACCACAACCACCAACGAACTAAAAGAAATTAGGCTATCCTGGGCCCAGCATATAAATGCTACCATGAAGGAGGCACAGCAGCATCTCTACTTTCTTAGAGGTTTATGGAGATTCAGTACGTCATTGAAGACCCTGACAAACTTCTACAGATGTACAGTGGAAAGCATTCATGTCACATCTTGTTATGGAAACTCCAATGTGCAGGAACGCAAAAGGCTATAGAGAGTGGTAGACTCAGCAAGTTCAATCATGCGTACAGCTTTCCCCACCATCGAGGACATCTACAAGAGGCGATGTCTCAGGAATGCGTCATCCATCAGAGGCTCCCACCATCAGGGCCTTGCCCTCTTCTTGATGCTGCTATCAGACGGGAGGTACAGGAGCCTGAAGGTTCAACAACAGCTTCTTCCCCACTGCCATCAGGTTCTTGAACCATCCTGAAAAACCTTAACACTGCCTTGAACTACTTTTTTCTCTCAATCTTGCTCATGTCAATATGTGAGTTTTGTTGTTTATGTTTGCACACATGCAAGTTATGTATAATTTATTTTAAGTTTGTTAACTTATGTTTCTCCTCATCTTGTAACATAAGGTGCTGCTATTGCAAAAAGCCAGTTTTCATGGTATTTATACCCCGTGTATAAACTTGAACCTGCAGCTGGGTGGGTGCACTGAAGTCTAGGAATAACTAAAGGAGCATTTTAAAAGGAAAAAAAAACGTAAATACCAGAAAAATTCAGCAAGTAGGACAGCACGTGTGAAAAGATAAACATTAAACTGTTTCTCTTTCCACAGAAGCAGCCTTACCTGCTGAATTGTCCAGCATTTTCTGTTTTTATATATTTCTAGCATCTGCAGTTTCTTTTTAAATTTGCACCTTAAAAGAGTACCGCAGAAATGCAGAGAGATTTAGGGAGGAGTTTACGGAGTTAGGGATCTAGTCAGCTAAAGGCATGGTCAAATTTGCAAGGAAATTTCTGATCAACTGTATGCCATACTTGGAGGAGCAGCAAGGTCTTAAGGCTGTGAGAATGGTGGTTGCAAGCAAAATAAAATGAATGGTAAAATACCATTTATTGATGGGTAATAATTGTGCAGTGAGGTTCAGTACTGTTTGTGTGGGGCACCTGGACGGCATGTGCGAGGATGGATGTTTGTGCCAAGGCATGATGTTTCTGTGAGAGAGCAATGTTTGTGTAGGGGAAGTGCTGATTGTTGAGTGGAGTGTGGGGGTGTGATGTTTGTGCAGTTATTCCCTGTTTGAAAGTATGTCTTTAACAAGTGTCTGTCAAAATTCTGCTCATAGCTGAAAGCTGTTAAGCCTACACAATCTTGTCATTGTAGTTGGTCATGTTCAGTTGTGTATATTTTTAACTTTGCAATTATTGAATCATACTTTGATCAGAGGTGATTTAAATAGTACGAATGTTCCATGAGCTCGTAATCTCAGAAAGTTCCTTACGAGTTGACAAATCGTTGGAATCTTGACCCACAGTGCATTAATATTTCTAAATTGTATAAAAAGATGTACTTCAAGTCTTGGAGGAGATTTTGTAATGAACACTTATGGCCAAAGCTTTAAATGGAAACATGGGCATTTTTTTTTAAAATAAGTTACTTGCTGATAGCTATACACAAAGTGCTGGAGGAACTCAGCAGGTCAGGCAGCATCCATGGAGGGAAATAAACAGTCGACATTTCGGGCCGAGACCCTTCACCAGGACTGGAAAGGAAGAGGACAGAAGTCAGAATAAGGAGGGGGAGGGGGAGGGGCACACGCAGGCAGGGGATAGATGAGTCCAGGTGTGAAGGGGAAGGTAGGTGGGTGGGGGAGGGGGAAGATGTAAATAGCTGAGAGGAAAGAATCCACAGGAATAAGGGAAGACAAAAGAGTGGGGAGTAAAAGGGGTGGAGTTACCGGAAGTTAGAGAAATCGATGTTGAGACCATCAGGTTGGAGACTCCCAAAGCAGAATATGAGGTGCTGTTCCTCTAACATGCATCTGGCCTCAACGTGGCAGTAGAGGAGGCCATGGATAGACATGTCAGTATGGGAGTGGGATGTGGAATTGAAGTGGGTGGCCACAAGGAGGTTGCAGTGGACACACTGAAGGTGCTTGACGAAGTGGTCACCCAATCTGCGTCGGGTCTCACCGATGTACAGGAGGCCGCACCGGGAGCACTGGATGCAATAAAAGACACCCTCGGACTCACAGACGAAGTACTGCCTCACCTGGAACGATTGCCTACGACCCTGAATGGTGGTGAGGGAGGAGGTGTAGGGATAGGTGTAGCCCTTGGTGCGGCTGCAGGCATAAGTGCCAGGGGGTTATCAGTGGGGAGGGACGAGTGGACAAGGGAGTCGCGAAGAGAGCAGTCCCTACGGAAAGCAGAGAGAGGAAGTGAGGGGAAGATGTGCCTGGTTGTAGGATCCTGTTGGAGGTGGCGGAAGTTGCAGAGAATGATGTGTTGGATATGGAGGCTCGTGGGGTGGTAGGTGAGGACAAGGGGAACCCTGTCCCTGTTACGTTGGGGGGGGGGGGGGGGGGGGGGAGGAAAGTGGGGGAAGAGGGGGTGAGGGCAGACGTGTGGGAAGTGAAGGAGATACGGGTAAGGGTAGCATTGATGGTGATGGAAGGGAAACTCCGCTTACTGAAATAGTAGGGCATTTCTGATGTCCTGAATGGAAAGCCTCATCACAGGAACAGATGCAGCAGAGGCAGAGGAACTGGGAGAAGGGGATGGTGTCCTTACGGGTGACAGGGTGAGAAGACGTGTAGTCAAGGTAACTGTCGGAGTCAGTGGGCTTGTACAAGATGTCTGAGGTTAATCTGTCTCTGGAGATGGAGACAGAGAGATCCAGAAAGGGGAGAGAGGTGTCGGAGATGGACCAAGTGAATCTGAGGGCAGGGTGGAAGTTGTGGAGGCAAAGCTGATGAAATTGACGAGCTCAGCACGGGTGCAGGAAGCAGCCCCAATGCAGTCATCAATGTAGCGGAGGAAGAGTTGGGGGGCGTTACTGGTGTAGGCTTGGTTAGAGATGAAGAGATCCAGAGGGGGCAGAAGGCCAGGATGAGGTGTCCAAGAGGAGGCTTAAGGAGGGAGAAGAGGGCTTAAGGCAGGAGAAGAGCGTCATCAGTGAGGGGTGGGGAACCCTTGCCAAAGAAGTAGGCCTGGAGACGGAGGTGATGGAAGAAGAGCGCGGAACTCGTTGAGGTGTGGGCGCAGGGAGACAAAGGCAAAGCCCCTGTTAAGGGCAGAGGGGAAGGTCAGAGTGGAGAGTGAAGATGCGACAGGGGTGGGAGCTGGGGTCAGGGGAGGGTAGAGGGTTGGAGGGGAGAGGAGAGTTAGAGGGGTCAAGGGAAGGTAACCCTTCCCCAACCACTTGCTGATAGCTGTGAGGAATTAAGAGATCTGAGATAAAATAAGATCTCTTTATTAGTCACATGTACATCGAAACACACAGTGAAATTCATCTTTTGCGTAGTGTTCTGGGGGCAGCCCGCAAGTGTTGCCACGCTTCTGCCGCCAACATAGCATGCCCACAACTTCCTAACCTGTACATCTTTGGGTAAATGCAGGTCTGAAACCTAAATTTTACATTGGCGTATCTGGCCTTAATAGAATTAAGCTACAGCAAGAAGAGTCTCGTGTAACTTAAAATAAGTGAGTGACAATGAACTTTTCTGTGCTGTTTGCATTTTTATCAGAGGTAATCCAAAACTGTGTTAAGAAAGAATCAACATGTTGTAAGAGACTGGGTTTGTTTACAAACATCTACTCTATCTCTATGACTATCCTTCTATCCATCATGTCTTGTTTTATCATTTAACATTGACATGAGACAGTACCAGAAGAATAAAGGACCTAAATTCTATCATGGGCCTGAATAATTCCAGTTAATGTTATGAATTATGGGTGAATCTCCAAGTCCAGATGTGTGTCTGTCTGTCTGTGTGTGGGGGTGGGGGCAGGGTGACGGAGGCAACTGAGGTTTGCACAGCAGGGTGGCGAGTAACTTGATTTGGCACTTTGGGTCATTTGAGGTGATTTTGTCAAACTGACTGATATTTGACAGAAAAACATAGATGAGGCATTGGAAATTACAAAGAATGAATACATCCCTACGGTATCAATCTAATCCCTTGAACTTCTGAGCAGAGCCACAAATTCTTCTAGAGAAATTAAGTGAACACACCAAGCTGGCTGTGAGACTTCAAGGGGATATAGACAGGTTCAGTGATTCGGCAAGCCCATGGCAGATGGAAAATAATGTGGAAAAATGTGAGGTTAGAGTATGGCAGCCAATAAAGAGGCAGATCATTTTTAAAATGGTAAAAGATTGAGAAGTAGTATTGGGATTCAGACGAAACTGGGTACCCTGATAATCAGAAACTTTCAGAGCTCTGTGTAAGTGCAGTAAGCAATTAGAAAGGCAGATGGTATAGAGTCATAGAGCATGGAAACATACCCTTTGACTCACTGAGTCAGCACTGATCATCAAACATTCATTTTTACACAAATCCTCCCCATTTTATTCTACCCATATTTGCATCAGCTCTCCCCCACCACCACAGATTGAACCACCCACCTACACTAGAGCAATTTATAGTGGCCAATTAAGCTACCAACCTGCACACTTTTGGGAGGTAGGAGGAAACCAGAGCAGCTGGAGGACACCCACATGGGGAGAATGTGCAAACCCCACATAGACAGCACCGGAGGTCAGGAATGAATTCACATCACAAGAGGCAACAACTCCATCAGCTGCACCACTGGAGCGGGAGTGAGAGCCTAAGTGTTGGTCTTTATTGCAAAAAGAGTTAAGTATAAGAATGGAAAAGTCTTCTTCTAATTTTACAAGCCTCTGATGAGACTGCATCTGGAATATTATGTATAGGTCTAGATTTACTTGTAATAGAAGGAATGCAAAGGTTCACAGGATGACAGGTTATCATATAGGTTGGACAAACTTGGGTTGTTTTCTCTGGAGCAGCAGAGGCTGATGGGAGATCTGATAGAGGTTTATAAGATTATGAGAGGCATAGACAGAGTAGATAGCCAGCATCTTTTCCCCAGGGTTGAAATGTCTAATACCAGAAGGCATGCATTTAAGGTGAGAGGGGGAAGTTCAAAGATGTGCAGGGCAAATTTATTTTTATAACATAGACAGTGGTAGGTGCCTGGAATGCACTGCCTGGGGTGATGGTGGAGGCATATATGATAGGGGGTGTTCAAGAAGCTCTTAAGATAGGCACATGAATGTGCGGGAATGGTAGGATATGGACATTTTGTAGGTAGAAGGGATTAGTTGGGCAGTTTATTACCAATGTAATTGGTTCAGCACAACATTGTGCGCCGAAGGGCCTGTTCCTGCACTGTACTGTCCTATGTTCTATGAGAAGAGATTAAGCAGACTGTGCCTGCACTCTCAAGTTTAGAAGAATGAGGGGAAGTTTAGAAGAATGCAGGAATTATGAATTTCCCTGGCTGGGGTGTCAAGACCCAGGGATTACATCTCAAAATAAGGAGCCAGCAATTTGTGACTGAGATGAGAGGGTAATAAATCTTTGGAATTCTGGATCCAAGAGAGCTGTGGGAAGTTCAGTCATGAATATATTAAGATGCGATCAATAGATTTTTTAGATATTAAGAAAATCAAAGGATATGCGATTAGTGCAGGAAAGTGGCACTGAATTAAAAGCCAAGCTATGGTCTTACTGAATGATGAAGCAAGCATGAGGGGTTATTGGTTTACTCCTGCTTCTATTTCTTACGTTAGCTTCTTAGTGTTCTATCTGAAACAGCTGACTAAACAGGATATACCAGGACCACTAGAGTAAAGCCAGAGAAGAGGGAAAGTCACTATTATGTTATCTAATCAAGGGAAAGTTGACTGCACTACTCTATGCTAAATCTTTCCGGAAGGAGATGGGATGAAAGTTTGGTGTGTGGGAAATAGACGAGATGTGGTCAAGGGCTCTGTTAACAGTGGTGGGAAACTACTATTCAGAAAGAAGGAAGGCATTTCAGAGGCCCCTGTATGGAAAGTCTCATCATTGAAGCAAATACAACAGGGATGGTGGAACTGGAAGAATGAATTGAAAACATTATTGAAAATTTATGGCTTAAGCTTTCTTCCTCACAGCAGTAAAGTCCTCACACAAATGAATGAGTTTGCTGATGGTATGGCAGCTCTAAATGTGGCACAGCGTCCAGGAGCAGATTCCAGGTTGAAAATACAGGGAATTCCAGCAAGCTCCTTCCCCACTGCTGGGCTCCATGCAGAGTCCACTCACATAGGGGTCTGTAGCTTCCAGCTGTAGCATTACCAAAACAGAAGGAAAGCTACTGAATGAGGGCCCAACTCTGCCTCAAATTCAACAAAAGAAACAGCCCCCAATCACTTTGGAAACCCAAACCCTGTCTCCTGCTCGATTCAAAACAAATACTAATCATTGCACATACAGAGAACAAAAAGTATGAAAAATCAATTTAAAACTCAATCACATTTCAAAGGCACTTCTTCAAAGCTACCAGAAAAAAGTGGGCCATTAAATTTTTGACTGGGTTTCCAGCTGCCACTGTGGAAGCTCTGCTGGTGTGAAGACCTCCAAGGTGCTAGTCAAATCGGAAAAAAATATTTGACTTTTTTCTTACATTATTGGTAATCAAAAAATTATTGCTGTAGCATTACCAAAACAGAAGGAAAGCTACTGAATGAGGGCCCAACTCTGCCTCAAATTCAACAAAAGAAAGAGCCCCCAATCACTTTGGAAACCCAAACCCTGTCTCCTGCTAGATTCAAAACAAATACTAATCATTGCACATACAGAGAACAAAAACGTATGAAAAATCATTTAAAACTCAATCAATTTCAAATTGACCTGGCAATTTTAAATCTCTACCATATCTTACATTTGGGAATGTGACTAACAGGATCCAGCTATAATCAGTGGTCCACAGCAATGGAGACATTGTGGTCATAAGTAGGACTTAGGGGGTGGGGGCTGGGGTAAAGAGATGTCTGCTTTCAAGGAACACCCAACAATCAAATATGATCTTATATGGCCCCATATTAAGAGACTGTATATTTAATTTGAACAATATCAAGTTGAATAAATCAATGACTCATATTTAATGTAAAATGTCCAAATGCAAAAGTTGAAAAAAACTCACCTGATTCTTTCAACAAATTTCAATGGATATTTTGACTTGACAGGGGCAGAAATTTGAGGAGCAACCTAATCAATTCTATAACACTCTGTAACTGTAAAATAGAGACAGAAAGTCATGATCACATGCTTTATATAGTCAAAATTTGTCTTTTCACAAATTACAAAATCCAGTTATGTACAAAGATTTGATACTGTTCAAGATTAACTGAATTTTTAATATTGGCAAACTGAATATCTGACACAAACAATGTTAGATGGTGAGCCTTCTGAGCTATCAATTTATCAGCCACTTCTGTGAGGGAAAACAATGATAGGCCAATTTTTCAGAAAGATTACACACTCACCCAATACAATCACCTCAAAGTCTGATTCCACTATGTTGGCAGAAACTTGGTTCCCATTTCCCTGCTCATTCAGCTTAAAAGGAACTGACCAGGTTCTCAACAAATTTCAAGGCCCTTCATCATGAAGTGCAGCTTTTGCCCCATCATCACATTAACAGAGTATTTTGAAATATAAATCTCATCATGTTTATTCACAGCAATTCCAGGCACCGTGAATCTGCAGGTATCCCTGCAGCAAATTATGCTATGGCAAGTAATAGTTGGATATGCTTTCCCATTTAGAAGATTAAGAGGAACATTGATCTAACACTGCATAATCTCACTGTTGCACTGAAAAATCAGCCCAAATTGTGGGTTCAGGTCCACACTTGAAATTTCTAAATGCTTTCTGTTAAGCATCCAAAGATTTTTATCTATCCAAAAGGAGCTATACAAATGCATGTAGCCATTCCAAACATCTTATAATTAATTACTTCTGAAATATTATCAGTGTTGCGATGTAGGAAACACTATGGCAAGAAATTAACCTTGCACAGCTTCAGAATATTATTTTTACCTTTTTAACTTCAACCATTCCATATGCAAATTTTGGGGTTGCTGGTAAAACAGGACCAATGGGCAACTTATTGTACTAGAAAAAAAGAAAACATAATTAGACTGCTTTTAATCTCCTTCGTAAGCAGATTGCATTACAAGTACCTTGCACTTCATTGTCTAACTGTACTGCACGCTGTAGCCGTTACACTTTATTCTGCATTCTGTTAATGCTTTACCTTGTACTACCTCAATGCACTGTGTAATGAATTGATCTGTATGAACAATATGCAAGGCAAGTTCTTCCACTGTACCTCAGTACATGTGACAATAATAAACCAAGTACATTTATTATTACCCTCATTGACTTTGGTGTTTATAGGTCAAAACTATGTGAGGACGAGTACAAGTTTTAAGGTAAAACTATCTATATCAAAGATAATTAATGTTTCTTCCATGAACAATTATGAAGTATATCTGTGCAGTCCTGAATAATGTTGCATGGCTGCCTTCCCAATAACTCAGCACATTTGGGCTAGACAATGGTGCAAGTAGCTGAATGATAATTAGAGGACCTTCATGAGGCCCACTGAGCAATTAGTTCAACAGTATTTAATGAATCTAATGAGTTTTAGCTAAAACCAGAAAATTGCTTCGACTGCTTTCTGCATTCTCCATTCTTTGATTCTGTGGTACATAATGATTTGACATAAATGTTCAGATGCCAGACAAGTGTTTGTAGAGAGCATACAAAAATTGGCAGTGGGATTGAAGGAGGTATCAAACGACTAGTCAGGTGGGCAGAAAGTGGCAAATGGAATCAATCCGAAAATATGGGCACCAGACGTAAAAGTTGTAAAATTGCCTCTAACTGTATAAACTCTGGTTGTACAACAACTAGAGTAGTGCATATTGTCCAGTCACCATATCATAGGAAGCACTGGAAATTTATGAGGATACCTTAAACTTATAATGATGCAGAAGGAGGCCACTTAGCCCATCAGTTAAATATATTGGCTCGTAGGAGCGGAATCCATTAGTCCCATTCCCCTTTCCTTTTACCTTAATCTCTCTCACAGATGCCCATCATCTCCTCTTTGATTCTTTTTCTGTTAACCTACACTGGGAGTGATTTACAGTTATCAACTAACCTGCCAGCACATCTTTGGGATGTTGGAGGAAACCAGAGCACTGGGAGAAAACCCACGTGGTCAAGAAGAGAACATACAGACTCTCCACAGGCAGGACCCGAGGTCAGGATTAAACCCGGTCTCTGGAGATATGAGACAACACTGCCAAGATTGGAGATGTTAATTTAAGAGGAAAGTTTAGCTAAATGAGGGCTGGCTTTAAGAACAGAGGCAGCTTTGGAAATACTTAAAGCAAAATCCGCAAAATGATGAGAGCCCTGAATAGGTTGAATAGAAGAAAGGTCATAGATTTAACATAATAGGTGGGTGTATTTACTGGTGGGAGTTGAGGAATTCTTTTTCATCCAGTGGATGGGGCCCAGATTTCTCTGTCTCTGAAAGAATAGAGAAGGGAGAAATCCTCACTATGTTTAAGAGGTTCCTGGAAGGGCACTGGCTGTGCCATGATCTCCATTGCTCTGGACTAAGAGCCGAATTAGGCTGAAACAATCTTTATCAGGAACATTATGGACTGAATTCCAACTTTCTTCAGGGTAATAATGCTGTGGAATATTTGAGCTCCACACCCATACATTGTTAAATTACAAACAAAACTGTAGCAGCAATTTTGGTTATGTTCACCAAATGCCCAGAGAACTACTCAGTTTTTTCATCTTTTATTCAAAAAATTCAATTTAGAAATATGGTAAAAGTAGGCTGCAGCTCACTGCATAACAATTACAGAGCTTAATGGAAGAAGTGTGACAAAGTTTTCATACAAGGAAAATAAACAAATTGTCAATATGGCTATCTGCAAAGCAACCCTGATCCACAACTATATACTGTTCGAGTACCTATAAACCAATAATGCAAGAGTGTAGTCCTAGATGTCAGAGACCATAACGCACAATCTTGTTGGAAATACCTGTGTGTCCTACTTACCTTGCCAATAACTTGCCTAATGGCGAAGTATTTTTCTGTTGGGTCTCCTGCTTCTGACAGGGGGGCATCATAATCATAGCTTGTTGGCTGTGGCTGATATGGAGAGTTTGCTCCTACAGCAATGAACAAAAACAAGTTCCACAGTCTCTTCAGAATTACAGTAACTCAGTCAAAAGACACAACGTATTTACGGATAAAACAAAGCACAAGGCCAGGGCAGTGTCTGGGCAGTACCACAGTGTTTAATGAGAGAGAAAGGCTACTGTAGAATATGCAGCTCAAAAATAAATCTAGAAGGGATCTGAATGACATCTAATTATTTAAAAACATTAAGATTTAATTAAAGGTTTTCATAAATTTAAAACATTTCTTATTATTTCATTGCTCACTGGACAGAAATAAGGTGATTGACTGATTTAGCAGACAAAGCAGTCATTTGGCCATTCATGATCAGGTTAAAACCAAAAAGGAAAACTTAGATCCACTTAGCACAAATGATCACCATCTTCACGTAGGTTGCAGAACCAATCTTTCCACTACAGCGAACTACAAGTTTGGCCGCTGCCATGGTACTTACAACAGTGTGGGGAGTGTTCTCATGTTCCATGTGTGACAGAGCCATAAGAGATGTTGACACAGCCAATGAGGCTGTTAATCAGCATGAATCCTTACACCACATTTCACTGTTCTCCATGGGACAAGCAAGAAGACAATGTAATAGCGCCTGCTCTGCCATTAATAAGATTATGATTCATCTTTTACGTCATGACCACTTTCCTGCACTGAGACCATAACAATGCCTTTAATATCCAAAAACCTATCAATTTCTGTCTTTGAGATTTTCAGCAAATGTGCCTCCATATCCCTCTTGGGCAGAGAATTTCAACGATTTACTACTTTCTGGGTGAACAAACTACTTCTCATCTCTGTCTGATTTTGTGACAATATCCTCCAGTTCCAGACATCCCAACTCTGAAGAAACACCATTCCCATATCTGTCTTATCAGGCCCTGTAAGAAATGTGAATGCTTTAATGAGATCATTGTTCTTAAGTCAAGAAAACCTTCTCCCTTTTCATTATATTTTCCATCTCCCTGTACTTCCCATTCATTTAATCTATCTCTCCCTGAAGTCTCTTTCATCTTCCTCATAACCCATACAGCCACCCAGCTTACTGTCATCAGCAAACTTGAACACATCTCACTTGATCCCTTCATTCAAATCATTGACATAGACTGCAAACAACTGGGGTCCCAGCACCAATCCCTGTAGCACCTCACTATCACTGCATTCCAACCCAAATATTCATTTATTCACATTTATTCCTATTCCTTGGGTTCTGTCCCAATACTACATGCACTAATTTTGTTTAATAATCTCCCATAGGGCACCTTCAAGGCCTTCTGAAAGTCCAAATCCACCACACTGGTTTGCCTTTATATGTTCTACTAGCTAAAACCTCAAAAAAAAATAAAACTGATTTGTCAAACATGATTTCTCTTTCACAAATCTATACTGACCCTGTGCAATCCTGTTAATACTTTCAAAGAGTCCTATACAATAGATTCCCAGCATTTTCCCTGCTAATGACGATAGGTTAACTGATCTATAGTTTTCTGTTTCTCTCTCCCTCCTTTCTTAAAAAGGAGGATTCTAATTGTCCCCTTCCAATCAGGCAGCAAGAGTCAAGTGCAACCAAAATACCTAAAGTATGAAAATTGAACAAAAACAACAATAACTTGACTCTTAAGCAATCATGGGACACAGGAATCAGGTAAGAAATCATTGGTTGAATTAATCAAGCAGCAGCAGTTTGGATAGTATTATATAGTCATTTCATAGATTAACATCAAGTAGAACAATAGACAACATCAACTCTATCGAAGGCACAATTCTGCTTCAATGGATTAATCCAGCCAATATTAACAGACTAGGATATAGTTAAACATTAGCACTTATGATAAACTCCTCAATCAAACAGGCAAAAATGTAGTGTTGAGTTTATAAAGTGGTTCAGCCTATACTTGGGGGAAAATAGTCATTCAGCCAGAAGCTGCAAGGCATTCGCAGTTGGAAAGTGAGTGGGTAGCAAAATTAAGTTGGGACTTTATCACCTAATGTTCCACAAAATTTACCAATTTCGTCAAAGGACAGGTAAGCCTTTCTATGGTGGTGGTGGTGGGGGGGGCGGGGGGGTGGGGAGGGGAGTGGAAAAGGAAGGGAGGAGGA
Organism: Pristis pectinata; assembly: GCF_009764475.1. Lineage (NCBI taxonomy): Eukaryota > Metazoa > Chordata > Chondrichthyes > Rhinopristiformes > Pristidae > Pristis > Pristis pectinata. Next base: position 92,864,915 of record NC_067409.1, on the reverse strand, counting down.
AAGAGAAGGGGGTATCTAAACATCTTTCACCATACTACTGACAAAGTGCTCAAGCAGAAAAATACTGCACCTACCCTAGGTGAAAAGCCACTGAGCATTAATCAGATGTCTGTTGACAGTGAGATTGATCCCCAAAATACTGACAGGTTGCTTCAAATCTCCCACTTTGGTTTCTTCCCTTCCTTTCTGTGAAACTTTTACTGAAGTTACAGCAGGAGAGACCTCTTGAGGGGACTGGCACAGAAGCAGTTACCTTTGGACTCTCACTGATCCCAATAATCAGGAGCTCACTGTCCCCAGTAATGAGCAAAAGATAAAATGAGTGTTAGACTCTCACCATTCCAATAGGCAAAATTTGTTCCGCCTTCAAACATGTACCTAGAGACAAAATAAACAATAGATTTAAAACATTTGCACCATTTAGTTTTTGAACATCTGAAACACATTAGAAAATGCAAAGATAATACCTACATGTTAACATTAGCTCCAAAGGCAAGAATTTCATCCAGTGATTGAGCAATAATCTCCTTCCTAACCATAGAATGTTTCTGACCCCAGTGATCCAACCATCCAGTATAAAACTCAGAATTTACCTAAAGAAAAATTAATAAAATTTAGTTAATATTATTTAGCAGATGGAACAGTTTTTCAGGGTGTTGTTAAAATCACATCAATTAAATCAGAGTGTATTACATCCTATCATTCAACAGATCCGTGGATGTTAGCATCATAAGGGAACAGTGTGGCAATCAACTTCATGCTCTCCACAGACCTGGATCCTCACTTGGTCACATGCTTATCCAATTTTTCCTTAAAAAGAGGCAACTGTCTCTACACTAATCACTTCCTTTGACAAAGTAATTCACACTCCAATAACTCTCCATATAAAAGGACTTCTTTCATCCTGTCTCTTCAGTCTCAAAGTAACAATTTTAAATTGATGAAGCTTGCCTGTTGCTCTCCAGAGGAAAGTCTTCCTTATCCACTAATAAAATCCTTCATAATAAAACAAATAAGAGAAATACATCATGTGTTAAAATATTTTTAAATTTCATATGAAGTATTTTGCTAGCTAGGAGCTATTACCAAAAATGCTCAATTGAAACATTTCAAAAAGCATTTCTGAGAGAATTTAAAGATTTACAAATGAGGTTTTCTGCAGGCGCACATCAACACCATTCCACACCCAAAGGAATGCACTAGAATTTCCAGGCATACAAGAGAGGAAAAAAAACTTCCGCTAAAATGTTCTCTCATTCATGAAAGCTAGAGTAATGAAGTTGAGAAAGAAAACTGAAAATAGAAAAATTGAAGTCTTATTTAAATCTATGTTGACGGACAAAGAAGTCTTGTCAATACCTAAGATGAAAAGGGGAGAGCTCATTCTAAAGCAATGTTTAAATGGCTGAACTGGAAACTGTATAGGAAAATTCAGCAAACAAAAAATAATTAAAGTTATAGAAGAAATAATTGACAGTGAATATAATGCATACTAAGTAAAATCATTAGAAAAGGAGAACTCAAAAAACACATCTCAACAATAACAGCAAAGATTTATTTCTTTATACAAGATATCAGTAAGCCAGTAAACATGAATTTGATCCCAAGGGATTTATCAGGTTTTGTAAAGATATGACTAATGAGCTCAATGTGTGTGCTGCTGCAAGTTTCTCTCCTGAAGACAATGTGAGCGTTAGTGGATATTTGTGATGGCAATATAGTTTCAGAGTAGCAACAGCTATATTTGGACTGAGCTAGTGTTTAAGAATAAAAGCTGAGCATCTTGCAGTGCAAATTACCACTGACATCAAAGTGCTACAATGTAAGGTGCTGTACTTCAAATATTGATTCGTGTGCTAAATAGCTCACCAAGGTCTGGCTGAAACACAAGAATTGAGGAAGTTTAAAGATAGGGTACAGAATTTGATCTCTGCAAGTGTGAGCTTGGTGTTTAATGTATATAAACTGTTTTAAATGAAACAATTTACCATCATTGGAAGGTTTGGTGACTATTACGGACTTCCAGCATGGTTTCAATAAACAAAATATTGCTTCCATCATCTGACTAAATCAATTGAGTAAAGAACGAGTATGGTGGCGAGGATGGCTGCATTTCCATAAGGATTTAGCAGTGCATATTAGGGTACTGGATCAAATTAAGTCAGATGAGTGTTACTGATAGGAATAATACATGGGTAACTGAATGAGTTAGTCAAGGCAGGGCTGTTAGAGCAGGAAGGGATCAGAGTTTAACCTTGGCACAAAGAATTCCACAAAACTTTACGTTGAAACAGTAGCTGTTCATCACTTTGGTGGTGAAGGCAAGGATATAAATGAAATCATTCATAAAATACTTTGCACCAACAACGATGAAGAAACATTGATACATCTCTGGTAAAATACATCAACTTCTGAAACAGCACCTCAAATTCTTTTGAAGATGAATTTGTTTTTGCCACACAATGTGCCTTTGGTCTTGGGTAAACCCTTTGTGAGGTTAGATATTTAATATCAAAATGTGGTTTTACTAAGATGAACGGCATCAGATTCACCAAATTAGACTTTGAGCACTCGACCTTGTGCCAAGTTATTGGTGGGAGAAATGTAGCAGATGTGTCCCAAGTCTTGAGCAATGGCGTGGATCCTTGGATATGCTCATATCAACATATCTAACTGAATAATTGTCCATTCATCAATAGGCTCAGAAATATAGGCACCAGTATCATCAATCTAATCTGCAAAAAACAAATTGCTGGAGCAACTCAGTGGGTCAGTCAACACCTGTGAAGGAAGAGGGACGATCAACATCTCGATGGAGGGTCTTGACCTGTAACGTCAACCATCCCTCTACCTCCACAGATGCTGCCTGATCCACTGAGATCCTGCAGCAAATTATTTTTTGCTCCAGGTTCCAGCATCTGCAATCTCTTTTGTCTTCATCAATCTACCCGTTATGTGTCAATAACTGAGAACATTTCCTTTTAAAGTATCAATGGACTTTTCAGTGTTTGTGGGGATAGAAGTCAACATAACCAAAGATGGCCCCTCTTGTTTTGTCCATGTGGCAATTAAGCAGCTTTTTCTGTAACTGATAAATTTAAAGGTAAATTGTGTAACTGTGCAATTGGTCCAAAAATTCTAATGTAGCAACTGAAGAAAGGTACCAAGTTTCCTAAATGGAGCAAAAAGTGTAGTATATAGAAAGTTCCAAGGCTGTAGGGATACCCAGCAGTGTAGTGGTAGCAACTGAAATACAAGTGGATGTCAAAGAAATCAGTCATAAGAAGAAGCATTTGAAAGAGGCTGCAAATAGAAGGAAGGTGTTGATTCAGTCAGTCAGTCATTCCCAAAGGACCAAGAACCAACCTAGATAACCAGCTGGAGCAGGTTATTTGTACAGTCAATGGAGGGCAAAATATTGCTAAATTTGGTAAAATATTGGGCAAATCCATTGTTACTTTTCATAAACGTAACGGACGTAGTTCTTGCTATCTCTCTTATTACTAATTCTATTGTGTCAACTGACCTAAGCTTTATTCACTGAAAGATGAAGCTTGAAATGTCAGGTTTAGTTCTCAATTTGACTGCATCTGTAATTACTGGACTCAAGCGAATTAAGACAAAGAAAGGAGTCATACTACCTATCTGTCATGTATTTTCTGACTTGCTGAAGGCATGCTCATTAGTCAGTTGAAACTTACCAGTGGCCCATGGGGTTCTGCATGCCTTTGAGCACGAAAGTGGTTAGTTACATTTCCACCTGTTGGGAGAACAAAGCATTGCACAAAGTGAGGCTGAAAAGACATGGGCCTGGACTCTCATAAGTACCATGTCATATGGCAGCTATGGGGTGTGCCAACGGCCATTTTGGTTACAGGCCCCTTACTCAAACTGCCAAGGACTCGGGCACCAGTAAATGACATGTTTTCCCTTCCACATTGCAGAGCCCATAAAGCAAAATACTTCCTCCAGGACTAGGGATGGGTCTGAAAGGGTGGGGATCGGCTGTGGGGGTAGTGGGGTGGGAGTTGGAGAGGATGCGGTGAAGAGTTGGATGGTGTCTTAAGATGGGGGAGTGACTGTCAAATATCAAAAGATCCGATCAGGGCTTGGAGGGAGTGTGCAAATATTCAGAGGCTCAAAGGGAGCACATCATTGGGGTTGGGGGTAGCTCACCTGGCCTTGTGAGGGTTGGGGTGGAGGGAGAAGCAGAGCGGAGAGAGCTTGGGGATCGGCAAAGACAATGATCAGATGGGAGATCATTTCTGCACCATTTTGGGTAGGCCTGTAGGACAGAAGTTAAGTAGTAGGATTTACATTAATATTGCCCTAATCCTAAATGGAGTTATTAAAGTCTAGTGTCCTGGGAGTGTCTGACAATATGGATTAATCTGGCCAGCCATGTTCAAAACATAGTGTTGTGAGGGTACCACATGTGGAAAATGTGATCAATGTGGAAATAGTGCAAGATGTGCAACTATGACTCACACGGGAACCTAGCTCAAACTTCTGGAGTGACAGCAAATAACCTGGAAATGGTCATTATCGTAATTCACTAGGGAAAAGTCCATTTTCATTCAAATAGCTCATAAATAAAGAGCACTACAAAATCAAATTTCAATGCCTTGATGTATGATGACTACATACAGCTCAATATTTTACAACTATAACTTACACCAGTTACAGCAGATGCAAAAATGCAAAGTTGATTTGCTTGTTATACATGATCACTCACATAATCTACTAGTATTACTTCAGTAATTGACAATTGGTTGTAAAGGTTATTGTCAAGTGTTTCTACAGCACGGGGCAGGTTCCTGCCCAAACCATACAATAAAGCAGAACTTATACTTATAATGACATGGAATGAGGCCATTTGGCATATCGGGTTCATGCTGGTTCCAGGGGAGCAAATCTATTAGATCCATTCCCTCTTTTCTTATTTTCCTGTACCTCTGCAGCAACTTATTCTCTCTCACATGCCCATCAACTCCCCTTTGACTCCTTTTGCCATTAACCTGCACTGGAAACAATTTGCAATAACCAATTAATTCACCAGCTGGTCATTGGGATGAAATCGGAGCATACAAAGAAAACCAATGTCATCAAGCCTCAGAACCAAATCCCTTTTTCTGGGCTGCTTGCTGTGTCAGGACTGATTTCTGACAAGTACCACTTAATTTATTGGGCAGCTTTTTTTGTGGTCTCTCTACTGAGCAAATGGGCAATTGAATGCCATTTTCTGGGTCTCCTTCAAATCAGAGATCTTCCCCTCCCATGAACTCTGCTGCAACTTTGTGCCAATGTGACTTCTAAGCCCCCAAAAGCTATAGGCAGCCCTTGCATGAGCAGAACAGGGATGGTACTGACTCTCTCTCAGTTCCAAACATTTTTGGATCAGTTGTAATCCTTTTCTTTTCTCCATGTTAATGCTGATAAAAGGACCTCATGGATTGTAAAGTCTGTTGAAATATCCTGAAAGCGATGTGAGAGATCGATATAATGGAACAAAGGTAAATTAATACAGAACATGAGAGCAACAAAATTCACAATGGAATTCTCTGCCCTAACACTCAAAAGACTTCAGTTCTTCCAAAAAAAATTCTTAAAGTACCTGCACCAAAATCTACAGTTGCATACATCCCTTGCAAAGAGCCACACTTGAGGTTTGGTATGCTTGCGGCATCCGTTGTAAACAGAATAATCTCGTTTCCCAGGTAGTACCGAAAGAGCTTTAATAAGTGTCGTATATAATCATGGTCGCAGGCAAAGTAGGTGCCATATTCATTCTCCACCTGAAACAGCACAACAGTTCTTACTGACAATTTTATTGCTATGTAGAAAAATTCCATCCTTTGCACAACACTTTTTTTTTTAAATTCACTCATGGGAGATGAATGTTGATGGCAAGTCTAACATTCTTTGCTCACTCCTAAACTGGTAGTCTCTATGTTGAAAGTACCCTTGAGTGCTGTTTCAGGACCACTGAGCAGGCGAGGCAGCATCTGTTGAAAGAGAATCAGTTAATATTTCAGGTCTGGGAGCCTTCATCAGTTCCAGACCCGAGACGCTAACCATTTCTCTTTCCACAGATGCTGCCTGACCTGCTGAGTGTTTCCAGCATTTTTGGTTTTTATTTTGTATTTCCAGTCAGGGTGGTGTACAACTTGGAGAGGACCTGCAGCCCTTATTCTTCAATGCAGTAGAAGTGACAGGCCAAAAAGTTAGTTGCTTCAGAATACCTAGCCTTTAATATGTCATAATTGCAGTATCTAGATAGCAGGTCAAGTTAAATTCTTCAAAGGGTCTCCAACTAGAAACACTGACTGTTTCTCTTCCCACTCAAGTGGCCTGACCTGCTGAGCATTTTCTATTTTTTGTTTTAGATTTCCCACATCCAATTTTTTGGACTTTCACTTGGTTGAATTAATTTCTAGGTCAACAATGGCCTCCAACGATAACAGTGTCAAAGGGAGGTGTCTGAATGCCCCCTGCTGGACATGGTCATTGTTTGACACGAACATCATTTGACATTTATCAGCCAAGACTTAATGGTGTCCCAATCTTGCACCAAGTAACTACACTCATCTCATTGATACAGCAGTTCTCACCTGCTCTCAGCTGCTAGGTTTTGGGCCTGAGAAAGACAAATACCTGTGATTAATAAAAGAATGTTTATTAAGATGATAGCTGTCTCATTATAACTTTTAAGTGAGATCTCTTGTCCTACCTTCACAAAAGCCAGATTTGGCTAGATTAACGGCAATGTAATTTTTGACAAAAATCCATTTGTGGGAATTAAGATTCAGACAAGGTCTCTGGTAGGGGGGTGGGGGTGAGGCAGGGAGGGAAGTGGGCAAATAACACTGCCTTCACCAGGGCCAAAATGTAAGTCAATGCTTAACCTAGCACATGAACTGTGCAGAGAGCAAGGACTATAAACCAACAGGGCAGCAGGCAAAGGGTCATTTCCTAATCTGAAGGAAGACTGTGTACAGTACGACCATGTGATTGGCATTTTCAAAGAGGCAGGTTGCCAAAAGAGCCGACTTGGAAATTGGTAAAGCTTGGAAAATGGTGAAGCATCAGGACTGTTGAGAGTGGAAGTTACACATACCTTACCAAAAAGCAAAATTAGCTGCATTGAGAAAAAAAGTGTTGATCTGGAGCTCTCTCCAAGGATTAATGGCATCACAAACATAGATCATTGCTAAATGAGACCAAAGAGTACACACAAGTTTGACAATGCTCACATGTGTAAAAGATAAGTGAAATGGCAGTTTTAATGTTAAATCTTTTATATAAAAGCAAGAAAAATATCTAAGCCTGTATTAGAACAAACATGGTCTATTGTTAATGATTGCTGTCAGACAAAAAAAAAGGGAAAAACATTAACTTCTGAAATCCCTTGTAGACCACAAAGACTACAAGGTGCTGAACTGTGCAAAATGTATGGGAGGATATATTTTAAATGTGGATACAGTTGTTTTAAGGGACCATGGAATTGAGTACTACATGATCAGAGCAGGAGGTCATGTGGAATATGGATCCAAATGTTTTAGGGGAACTGGAGGCTGAGAAAGGCACAACGTGACCAGGAGTAAACAGGTTTATTGCCTGGACATGGTTTTAACAGTTAAGAACAGAGCATCAATGGACAACCCCAGGTCTGATTTTACATAAAAAGTTTGACTTGGGAATACTTTGGAAATGACCATAACTAGTAATGTATTACTTTTATCTTCTTTTTCCTTTGTCTTGGTCTCTTAAGGGGCCCCTCTCTCCAGCCACCCTTCTATTCCTATCATCACATTTACTTCTTCGTGAAAACATTCTTCCCCTACACATCCCAACCCAACAAATCACTAGTCCTCATTCTTAATTGATTAAGTCTCCTTTCCACATTCCCCCTATACACCCTATTAGTTTTATCTCTGCCTAACTCCAACCCCATCACACCCACTGCTGACTGAACTCTTCTCTACATTTTGGCTCCTTTCAGGCTTAACCTCTTCAACGTTCACTTTTCCCTTGATCGTAGACTCCACCTCAGATCCAAGGTCCAATCTGGTCAACTTTGATTCCCTCTTCACGTAATTCCCACCAACTCCACATTCTCAAAGCAGTTGACATCTACAACATCTGGTTTCTGCAGCTTCATTCAGCTTGGAGCCTGCAATCTTCCAGTGTTGATATCCCATAGGTTATCTCCTTTCATTCAAATAGAGTGAAATATTCAGTCTTTCAGCATCCTCTCGGGGACTCTCCAAGCCTTTTTTCTCTTGGTACATCTCCCTCACATTGAGAAACCTCTTAATAACAGATCTTTTGTTTGTTTTCTTTTAAACTTAATCATCACCATCTGCCATTTTATTGATTTCCAAACAGTTAACAGTGAGAAATCTGCACATTAGCACTACACAAGTTCTGCTTCCATTCAAATTTCTCTTCATAACTCACTTCTAGAGATCATATCCACAGTAATGTCTCCTCAAAATACAGTGCATTCTGGGTCAGAGTATAATGACACAAAACTCTGACTCAGCTCATCTTTCACATATCTGAGTAATCTTTTTGCTACTTTTATTCAGGGGAGTCCTCTTAACTCATTCAACCAAAGGAACTAAGTACTAGTCAAAAGTAGTACTAGATAAGTTGGAGACCTTGCAAGTTGATAAACCCCAGCAACCTGATGATTTTCATCCCAGAGTATTGAAAGAGGTGGCTTTAGATTTAGTGCTATGGTCATCATCTTCCAAAGTTTTATAGACGCTGGAATTGTCCGTGGCTTGGAAGGTAGCAATTGTAACCTCATTTGTTCAGCAAGGAGGGAGAGGGAAAACAGGGAACCACTAACTTGTTAGCCTGATGTCAGGGGTAATGAAGATGCTGGAATCTGTACATTTTAAGAATAATAGGATTACACAGAGCCAAGAGGGGCCTATGAAAGGAGAATCACATTTATTGGCAGCATAAAGGTACAGCTGGTAGAGCTGCTGCCTCTCAGCTCCAGTGACCCAGGCTCAATCCTGACCTCTGGTCCCATCCGTGTGGAGTTTGCATGTTCTCCCTGTGACCACAGATTTCCTCCAGGTGCTGTGGTCACAGGGAGAACATGCAAACTCCACACGGATGCATATTCTAAAGATGCATATTCTAAAGATGATCCAGTTGGTGAGTTAATTGGCCATTATAAATTGTCCCTACTGTGTAGATGAGTAGTAAAATCTAAAAGGGTTGATGGAAATGTGGAAAAAACAAAATGCAATTAGTGTAAAGTGGGTGCTTGATGGTTGTCATGGTCTTGTTGGGCTGAAGGACCTGTTTCTGTGCTGTATCAGTCTATGACTCCAATATATTAGGGTTCTTTGAAGATGCGATTAGTAAAATAGACAAGGAAAAACCAGGGGATGTGGTGTGTTTGAGTTTTCAGAAGGAGTCTGTTCAGGTCCCAAAGTTTGATTAACAAGATTAGAGCATGTGGAATTGAGGGAATATACTGACTGATTGAGAATTAGGCATCAGAGAGAAAGCAAAGTGAAAAAAAAATAAAAATAAATTCTTTGTTGACAGGCTATGACAACTGGGGTACTGCAGAGTTCAGTGCTTGGGTCCCAGTTTTTCCACAATCTATATCAACAATTTGGTTGAGAACTAAAATTACATATTTCCAAGTTGCTGACAATACTGAGTGGAACTGTGAGTACGGAGGTGGAAGTAGAGAGGCTTCGAGGAGATACCATCAAGTTGAATGAGTAGGTGAGAACATGAAAGGTGAAACAATAAGGAAAAATGACACACATAACAGAAAAGGAATTTGTTAAGTTGTGCAAGAGTGGATAGTGTTGATGGTCAAATGGACTTCGGTAGGCTTTTACATAAGGATAGATTGTTTGGACTGAAAGGAGGAGAAACTTTCTTTACTCTGAAGATGTTGAACCTTTGGAATTCTCTTTCCTGGAAGGCTGTGGAGACTCATTTGCTGTGTTCATTCATAACAGAGGTTGATAAGTTTCTGGACAATGATGGAGTTAAGGAATATGGGGACGATGGTACGGAGGTAGAACATCAGTCATGACCTTAATGAATGGCAGAGCAGGCATGGACTGGATGACCTTCACCTGCGTCTAATATTCTTTTGTTTTTAAACATAATGTTCATTATTTCTGGAGAATGTAACACTTGGAATTCATCAGTATGACATTACTCAAGCTAGAGTTCTATTTAAGATTTGTCTCTGATGTTTCACAGTTCTTGGTTGCCCATCACCCGTGCTCACCAGCCTACACTCTTGGTCAACAACAATCAAAATTTAAAATTCTAATCCTTGGATTCAGCTTCTCTGTTGGCCTCCTATTCCCTATCGCTATAAACTGTTCTAATCCTAAACCTCCTTCAATTCCTACTGCCTGAGGAACGCATAATTATGTCAAAAAATAAACTGCTGGAAGAACTCAGTGGGTCAAGCAGCATCTGCAGAAGCAAAGGAATGGTCACCGTTTCATGTCAAGAGCCTGCACCGAGACTGAGAGTGCAGGATCGCAAACCGAGATGTTGATCATCCTTTTGCCTCTACAGATGCTGCTTAACCCACTTCCAGCAGTTTATTTTTTGCTCCAGATTTTAGCACCTGTGATCTCTCACGTCTCCTGTAAACCCATAATTGTATGTGTACCAGTGGGGGCTGCCAACCTGCTGCAGTTTAAGTCCCTAACTCTAGAAATCACTCTAACCATCTCCTTGTTAAAGGATCCGCTTGAAACCCACCACTTGGAGCAAGATTTTGGTCACAGCCCCGCATCTCTCGCAGTTCAGTGTCAGAT